>NC_061108.1:64594827-64604827 GCF_015104395.2 Macrobrachium nipponense | reverse complement strand
GTGATTTTGATGATAGCAATTTTGGTGATTTTGCTGATAATGATACTTCTGATACTGATTTTTTTTTATATGTACTAATACGTGGGTGCTGTAATGCTATCAAGGGTGGTGAAATCTTTTTTGAATTTGGGAGGACTAACAACACATTATTTTTGTCTTTCTTTTTTATGAGTTCAGCAAATAATTCTTTGACATCTAGTGAGCTACGGGGGATAATTCACAATGCCGTTGATTTTTCTTTTCCTTTTTTGGAAGTTAGCCATCGCTGACACAAGTTTTTTTATCATGCGTGAATTTGAATTTATTTTTTCTCTCCAGTTTTTGTGAATATTTTTTAATATCTCAGTTCGTGACTTAGAGTCATTATTCGGGAACATGTTTGTGTTTTCAGTTGTCTGATGCTGCAGAGATTTATGGGAGAATTTTTGCATTTTTTTTTTAATGCATACGTAGTGGCACTACATTTTTTTTTCTGGATATTTGTGTTCCAGAAATTGTGAGTTTCTTGCACAATACATTTGTTGTATTTGTGTTCCAGAAATTGTGAGTTTCTTGCGCAATACCTTTGTTGTATTTGTGACAACTTTGCCAGAGATAGGAAACTTGGTTAAGTTTTCTAGTGGCTTATGTCGTAGTGCATATAGAGAAGTCTTGGCTTATACACTTTGAATTTGGAGTTTTATTATAATGAGTTGTGGCACATTGGTGATTTTTTCTAGAATTTTTTAGACAGTTTTTATTTACTGAGTTTTTGCCCTTTTTCAGCAGTTATGCTTAACAGAGAGTTTGTGGTTTTTGACTATAACATTGAGTTATTCCCTGGAGAATTGGAGATATATTATTTTGGAGATATAATTGGAGGTATATTATTTTGGAGTTATAATTTGAGATATAATATATTGGAGATATATTTTTGGCCATTTGATGTTTGCCTATGGTGGTGAGAGCTATGTTTAGTTCAGTTATTTTGCAGCCATTTTTGTTGCAAATGGAGACACATTTTTGGAGATATATGGGACAATATTTGTGTGGGTGAGCTGGATGCTTTGAGTGCACATTGTTTTGGAGATGGGATTTCATTTTTTGATTATCCTGCTTGGAGATTTAATATTTTTTGGAGCCTTGTTTTATTCCACATGGAGTTATTGGTGAAATAGAGTAAGTATTTTTATTTGCCGAAACAGAGTTGAATATTTTGTTTATTCCTGGAGTGGGTGGTTTTTTATTAACATTTGGCTATCGGAGAAATAAGAGGGAATATGGTGCGAGGGTGGTTATTAACCAAATGTAGGAAATATTTTTATCACCGGAGTGGTTTTATTATTAATATGGTGAAATATATGGAGGTGGAATTAATCTTTGGCAGGTGACGTTTTTTTTGAGCCAAGAGAAGATTTCTGTGGTCCTTTCTTTTTGGTTTCGTGACTATTTGGAGGCATATAATTACTGCATTGTGGTCCTATGGAGATATTATTTTTGGAGGCATGTAATTGCTGCATTACGAGTTTATCGTAGTTTTTTTTTTTATCCTGAATAGGTGATAATTTTTTGTCTATAATTGGGCAGTGTCATGTGAGAGAATACGTTTTCGAGACAAATTTTTTAACACATTAGTCATATCCTGGAGTTAATTTAGTGAAATGTGCTTACTTCGTATCAGTTAGACCATTTTTCTTGAGAATCATGAGTTTCCGAACTTGCGAGTCTGATTAGACATTTTTTTGTGCTGCAGTTTGAGCACACGTCCGCAGGCAGATTTTCTGCTGAAACCGTTGCGATGTGTCCGGTGTGCAGCTGATTCCTTTCCTTTAGTGGTGATTGCTCAGAGTTTTGCAATATCTGGAAATGTTGACAATAGCATTTCACGAAAGCGCATGTGTAAGAGTTTGCTTTCTGGCCGTGTCGGTCGATGAAAGTTGCGATGTCGGAAATTCCGTAACAATACATGGGGCATTTCTTGGGAAAAATGCGGGGATTATGTATATTATGCATATGTTATGTGTTTTGTGATGGGGGAATTTACTTGTGATTATCCTTTTTTTTATTTTTCTTCCTTTTCCTACGAGAGATGTAATTGGGGATTTAGTTTTAAATAGCATTTCTTTTTGGACGGGAGATGTAACTTATCGGGGTTATTTACATAAGTGGGAGTTTGACATTAAGTCTCATTGTAATTAATTATATGAGCTGTAAAAGGGTTTTGCTGTGAAAAGTTGGAGATTTTTAATGATTTTGTGAGTTGTTCAAATATCAGAGCTTGAGAGAACATTTTTGGGTCTGGGCTTGTTACGTGATTTTCTTTTTTTTTTCTTGGGCTCAGTGCCTTTTTTCCTTTTTTTTTTACTTGTGAGAACATTCGAGTTTGAAATGTGAGTGCAGAAGTCCGTGGAGTTGCTGTGAGTTCTGGATTGTGTGTGCTGATGTATGATTTAGAGAATTGAGTTAGAGAACTTGATATTTTTTTTCTTTGCGAGTTGTGATAATGACTTGTGATTTGGTGGTCATATTAAGTGGAGTTAATTGGGAGACGTTCAGTTAGTATTTCTGAATTTTTGAGGTCATTGTTTGATAGAAGTAGTATGTCTGGGGTTAATTCTTTTTTTATTGACCGATGACTTGACTGACATACTAACACACCAAAAAGTCGTTCCCCGACGCTAGCAAGACGTCCACCAGCCGTGCAGAGATGTTGCTGTCGTTTATCCAGGGTGATTACGAGAGTTTCTACGAGTCTACAGAGTTCTACAGCGTGTTTCGTCTACAAAAGCCGTTAGAAGCCTTCTACAGAGAGGGAGGCATTCCATCTTCCTACAGCGTACTACAGAATGCTGGAAGTTGCAGACAAAGAGGGATATTCAAGATTCCAAAATGAGAGAAAATGCGCAAAGTGTTATTTGAGATGAAGCGTGATAAGACTTTACTTTGTGCTGCCAGAGACGTGCAGTTATTACTTATGTTTTATTTTAAGCCGGCCAATGTTTTTCATATTATATAAGCTGTCTTGTTTGACCATTTGCTAGGCGGGAGCTAGCAATTTAGCGTGGCCGAGCTCTGTGAGTCCTAGGGTTATAATTAATAATATATTTAATATGTTCGTTGTGACCTTTTTGGAATGCGGAGAACAGAGCCAAAGCAACGACCCGAGAAAAGCTGATAAATGATTTCTGGGTGGCGTGATATGAAAACTGCATAGTTAGGCGAGTCAATGTTCGTCAGTTCATGGGAAACTGGCTGCGACCAGTAATATGAGGCGTTGTCGAAGTGTGCATTCGTATGTACGTGGGCGCCTCTTCTATTCTTAATGGCATCCTTAGCCAAGTCTATGGGAAGACTTGCACAGAGATCCGAGGGAGAAAGGCAGAGCCACGATGGCAGATGCCAAAGAATTTTTGTTTATCAGTGAGTGAGAATCCTGGTTGGCAATGGGTGAGTGTTGAATTACTTTAGCCAAAGGGATGGCTTGTTACACATTGTAAGAATGTTTAATCTTTAACTTTGTCTTTAAACTTATGTGTGCTAACGAGTGTGTTTCTCGTGTCTTTGAAACAGACGATTCTGGCGAGGGAATTGAGTGTTCTGGCAAAGGGGGGACCGAGGCTCCCATATGGGAGAATAGACAATTGGTGTGACAAATTACTGTTTTAGACATTTTGATGTTGGGGGGTTAACTGAGTTAAGTTAGTCTGTGAGACTTGGATTATTATCTTTCCATTGTTGAATAAACATTTATTTTTTATATAACTTTGACTCTCATTTTGATTACCCATCAGAATGGAGAGAGAGGTGGAGAGAGAGAGAGATCGCTTGGAGAGAGAGAGAGAGAGAGATGAGAGAGAGAGAGAGAGAGAGAGAGAGAGAGAGAGAGAGGTCACGAGCCGTTGATTGCTCGAGAGAGAGAGAGGAAGGAGAGAGGTCACGAGCCGTTGATTGCTTGGAGAGAGAGAGAGAGAGAAAGATTGTGTATCAGTTTGCCTGACGCTCGGGGTTCCACGTTTACCAAATAAAAAACCGAGATAAATATCTGCGTTAACATATATATATATATATATATATATATATATATATATATATATATATATATATATATATATATATCAAATGTATCCCGAAGGTTCATGTGCTTGAGAATATCCTTAAATCCACGGTAGAAAGGTAAGTGAAAACTGGGACTTGGAAGAAGTACTTTCCTAGCATATTCTACATTTTCAAGTCCACACTGAATATAAAAGAAGATGACAGGCCTTTACATATCAAAATCAGAAAGAGGGGCGGGGTTACAGTTTATTAATCTGGGTGGCATGTTCTTTAAGCTAAAGAGATAAGGAAAGCGGATCAAGGTATGATCCTGGGTGGAGATTTAAATTCCTTGTTGACGTGCATTCGATAAAGATGGACTCCACCAGATTCTTTTTCAGCGATCTTTGACCCTGCAGATTATCAAGGAATTATCCCAGTTAATAGCATGGCCTGTCTAAAGCCAATCATCCGCAATCCCATATTTGTGCTGAGACCATCTTACCTTTAGTTCCTTAGAGATCTGCCCAATATAAATCTTATTACATTCTCTACAAGGAATACGGTATACAATATTGGTTGAATTTAGAGGGCTATTGTTAATCAGTTTATTCCTCAAAAAATTATTATATCTAAATACTAAGTTAATATCAATAGCTTTTAAAATGGGTACAGCAGGAATGAAATTAGGATGAAGTGGTATACAGAGAATATTCTTAAATTCTTTGTCAATACCGATTGGATTACAATACGTCTTTTTTGCTATATTTTTTACAAAGTTCCAAAAAATATGAAGGGTAACATAATGAATCTCCTATTTTATCAATGATTTTAAACTCATCTTCTAAAAATTCTGGACTACAAATCCTAAGAGCTCCGAGATACACACTGGAAAATGTTGACATCTTAATTTGTTTAGCATGGTTAGAGTAAAAATTAATATAAGACAAGTTATTCGTGGGTTTCCTATATATTAAAAAACTAAAATTGGTGTTATTTCTAACAACTAAGTCATCCAAAAATGGTATACAATTATTTTCTTCATATTCTATCGTAAATTTTATGGATGGTACAAGAATATTAATATTATGGAGGAAATCAGGAATATTTACATCTTCTCTAACAATACAAAAACAATCGTCTACATAATAATGTAACCCAAAATACCTTAGAAAATACATTTCTTGGAATAAGTCTAGATTCAAAAAATTCCATGTAAGTATTAAACAAGAGTGGCGAAAGAGGGTTACCCATAGCCATACCAAATATCTTTTCATAGAAATTATCATTGAAAGTGAATTTACCATCTTTTATACGAAGGGATACTAAATTAAAAATAACATTAGTAGGTAATCATAGATTATACTAGTCCAAATGTTGTGATAAATACTGAAGTAAGTCTTCAACAGGAACTTTAATGAATAAAGATGTTATATCAAAACTGATTAATTTGTCAGTACTGGATAAATCAATGTGGGAGAGTCTGGCACAGAAACCAACAGAGTGCTGTATATGGTAATCTGAAATAGTACCCAAGGTAGGTGATAGTAATTTAAGTAGATATTTAGAAAGTTTATAGCTAACAGAACCGGTTGAACTGATATTGGGACGAATTCGTTCATCGTAATTAATGTTGTTATTTTCACTGGATTTGTAAATTACCATTAACATTTATATCATCATCATTCTAATTGCTACTTTCACTATCGACTGGCTTTAAATCACACATTGGAATTTTTCCTTGCCTTACCATGGAGAGAGAGAGAGAGAGAGAGAGAGAGAGAGAGAGAGAGAGAGAGAGAGAGAGAGAGAGAGACCAATTATACACATTGCCTGCACTTCTATCTTTATCACTTTCCACCGAACCACTGACAGTGTTTTCCCGTGATGGAAATCCCGGAAGTGATTGACTCAGGTGATAAGAAACTTCCGCCTAACCACCTGTGTATCTGCAATTTATTGCGCGATTTTGAAGTGTCAGTCAGGTCCCCTAAAAGACAGCGCCACCTGTGTCCTCCTTGTATTTGTTTGTAAGCTTTTTCTGGCTTTGCTGATTTGAGCTGAAAGCTCTGGGATGAATATGGGGAGTCCCATTGCTAAGATGGTGATGAGAGGTAGATTGAGATGCTCTTGGCAGCTTCTATCTATGAGAGGGAAGACTGGAGATGCGTGGAGATTTGTGGAAGATAAAGCACGCGGAAGAAGAGAGTATAGCTCAGCAGCTTCACAGGAGTCATTGTTTCGCGTGGTGCCGGAAGCCATGGTAACGATACTAATCTTCTCGCTCTCGTGTCTAACTGCTATAGATAGAAGTACACCTGCACGTAGAAGCAGAATCACAACAAGATTGTAAATCACAGCGGGGAAACGAAATGTCCCTAAGGCACATTTGTACGTCGCTCAGCAAGAGATGAGTCAGGATTCTAAAAAGCAGGAAATATAAACCCTCCCGTGGCAGTTAATCTCATCTGTCAGCCACTGGATACTATACATCGGGTGTAAAAAGCATTCCAGCTCAGTTCTACTTTGCCCTGAAGCAGACCAGAAGTTTACTTACCACCGATGTGACCACACTTGGACGGAGCAGCTCTTCCAGCCCTCTCGCTTGACAGGTCATCCAAAACTCCGCTTTTTTTATTCCAAAATATCAGTAAGTAGTTTCACTTATATATATTATGTGTGTGTATATATACTGTATAAGATACAAAAGTGAAGTGTATTCTTCATGCATGCTAATGAAAACAACACAATCAACTGGGCAGAAGAAAGAGAAGGTACCTGATTCGTATAATATACAGGAGAAAAACTTTATAAAGACCAGTTTAGTGAAAGAAAGGTTTTTTTTTTTTTTTAAAGAAAGGAAATTCAATCAAGGCCCATATGTATAAACTCCACTCATTAATTTTGAAATAAATGTATAAAATATTTAATTTTTCAAAATTTAGAAAGAAGTTTTTCATTATAAAAACACCCATGTACCCTACAATTATATATATATATATATATATATATATATATATATATATATATATATATGTGTGTGTGTGTGTGTGTGTGTGTGTGTGTGTGTGTGTGTGTGTGTGTGTGTGTGTGTAATTTTCGTTAAAAGCAATTAGTTTAGTGGCATCAATAAGTTTCTTGCAGGTATCTTCATACCGACGAAGTTTTTTCCGATTCTCGTTCGTCAAATTTCTGGTGAAAAATATGCAGACTTCCTTCTTCCATTTATTAAGTTTTGTCGCGACAGCTGTTTCACCTTATGGCATTATCAAGTGACTACTGACTTTACGTTTGGCCTTTCGGCCTATTTATTTCATCGTGTGGGAAGTATGACCTTGAGGTAAGGGTACAGGTTAGTATAGGGATTAACAGCTTAACCATTAAGGGTGTTGTTTTGGATACAAAGAACATAAGGACATATGTACTGTGACAATAAAAGTGAAAGTTTAAATAGTCGTTAAATAAATATTCAAAATATAATGTCATGTGCTAGTGTTTCCTTAAATGTATGTTTAAAATTTAATATGTTACATGTTGGTTTTAAAAACAAAATTACAAAATTACATACAGGAATGAAAATGAATATAGAAATCTAAATACAGGAATAAGAAGGAAGTCTGCGTATTTTTCACCAGAAATTGACGACCGAGAATCGGAAAAAACTTCGTCGGTATGAAGATACCTGCAAAAAACTTATTGATGCCACTAAAGCAATTTCTTTTAACGAAAATTGTATAAGAGAAAACTATGCCCTACTAAAAGTATATTATATATATATATATATATATATATTATATATATATATATATATTATATATGACTGTAAAAGTGTTCTTTTTCTGTAACAACAGAATTCCATCTAATAAAAGGAGCCCATAAAAACACCAAAATGTAGAGAGAAAAGTACTATATTTCAGAGACTGCTGTCTCTCTCTTCAGGTATATGAATGAGAAAAGTTTACAGAAAAGGTGGTATTTATACAAGAGATTCGTCCACAAGTAAGCCAATTTAGGTCACCCCCAGCTGATAATCTTCCTTTAATCTTCTTAAGCGTTGTTGAATGAACACTGCGTCGACGATGTCCGATGTCCAATTCCCTTTTGAGATGTTCATTACCTGCTTCTCTTTTATTAAGGCCGATTCCATCATTTGACTCTTGTACCGGCAGGTTGCTGCTATAAATTACATGTGACATATTCCAGTTTATTCTATGGTTATGTTCATTTATATGGTTGAAAATAGCTGAGTTCTGTTGTCCATACCTAACTGACCGTTTGTGTTGTATTAATCTCTGGGGAAGTGATTTACCTGTAAATCCGATGTAAGATTGGTCACAGTCCTGGCATGGGATCTCATATACCCCAGAGTCTTTGGGCGATGTCTTTTGTTGGACGTTAATCAGGGATTTGGCTAAGGTATTTGGGTAGGTAAATGCAAAAGGGTTGGATTTCCCAAGGGTGTGAGTTACTCTCTTAATCGTCTCCAGGTGGGGAATTTTTATTTTATTGTTGGGTGTGTCTCTGGTCTTGTCTTTAGGGGGTCGGTAGAAAATTAGCGTTTGCTTTTTTAATTGCTTTCTCATTATATGGTCAGGATACTTTAAAGATGAAAGTTGCTTGCGAATTAGTTCAAATTCTTTTTCCAGGAAATCTGGGGAACAAATTCGTAAGGCTCTTAAGAACAGGTTGCTAGCTAGACCTATCTTGATAGTATTGTCATGATAGCTAAAGTAGTGAATATATGAAAGTGAGAACGTTGGTTTTCTGTATATGGTAAATTTTGTATTCTGTCGTGTCTCTGATTATTAAAACATCAAGAAAAGGAATTTTGTTGTCTATTTCCCATTCAACTTTAAATTTGATGCTGGGCACTAATGCGTTTAATTTTGAGAGGAATTCATTAAAATTACCCCCATTATTATCACAAAATGTTAGTATGTCATCCACGTATCTCATCCACAGCATGTTTTTGGGTTTTATTGCATTTATTACTGTAGTTTCAAAGTATTCCATGTACAGATTGGCTGAAATAGGACTTAAAGGACTACCCATACTAAACCCGAATTTTTGCTTGTAGAATGATTCCCCGAATGAAAATACGTTATTAGATGCACATAATTCAACTAACTTTATTATTTTGTCAAGTGCCAAAGGGAAATGATCTGAATAGGGGGATAATTTTTCCCTTAAAAACTGAAGAACGTCCTGTACTGGTACTTTTGTGAATAGGGAGTCTACGTCAAGGCTTAAAAGTTTTATGTTGTGAAGTGGTATATGTGCTTTCTCTTGAATTTGTGACAAAAGTCTTCCGAATGTTTGATGTGACTGGGAGAAAAAGTGCCTAAAAAAGGAGAAAAGGAGGCCAGCTAACCATTTAGAAATTTTGTAATTGAAAGCTCCGGCGCATGAAACGATGGGTCTGAATGGAAGATTGTCTTTGTGAGTTTTGGGAAGACCATAAAAAGTAGGGTAATTTAGGATTAATTACTTTAAATTTCTCTAATAGTTCAATACTCTTTTTGTCTTGGCCAATTAATCTTACTTTCCGAAAAAATTCTGTGGGAACGTTTGGAGGGGATTTTTCGTCAGTTTTTCGTAAGTATTTGTGTCGCTAAGGAGCTGGTTGATTTTGTCGAGGTAGAAGTCTTTGTCCATTATTACAATTTTGCCGTCTTTGTCGGATCTACTTATTATAACATCTAACTTTTTTAGCGAGTGGATGGCTATCATGAATCTGCGGGGAACAGGATATTTCTTATGAAGGTCAGTTAAAGCATTTAGTAACACTCCTTTTAAACATATCTCTTCACGGCTGTAGTTTTTGTCAGATATGAATTTATCAAAAGCCACTATGAAGTCTAGGTTGTTTTTGCGGTCTGGCATAAGGGCAAAGGATAAGCCTAAATTTAAAACTAAATGTTGATTTACAGTAAGGGGGGTGTTGGATAAGTTTAAAACTTTGTCTTGTTGTTCAAGATTATTCCAT
>NC_061108.1:64584827-64589827 GCF_015104395.2 Macrobrachium nipponense | reverse complement strand
TAATTAAAGATATACTGATGTCTCATTTTGCTGAAAAAAAAATTCTCATGATCAAAATTAGTGAAATATAGTAAAAGAGATCAGTAACAGATATGTCAATCCATAATTTAGCCACTAACCAATTACTTTTATGATTTATTTTCAGTTTTCAAAAGTCTCAGTCACTGAAAAAAGAAATAAATATATATGATTTCATTACGATATTAAACTAATATTTTAATACTTTGCAAAGGAAATAATAAATTCAAAGAGCATATTTCCTCCTTCACCAAGTTTAAAAGCTAATACACTTCCAACAATTCTTGCCTTTCAGGAAAGAAAATTACAACCAGTACAACAATTTCAACAGTAAGAACATCAACTACAACAACGAGTAAAAATGCAAAGACGACCTCTTCGACAACTTCAATACCAACATCAACTTCCACAACTATACTTAAAAACACAACCTTAACTACCATGTCAACTTCCAAAACTACGCCTACATCTAACACGTCAACTCCCTCTTCAACTTCCACAACTTCACCTACAACAACCACCTCAACTCCTTCTTCAACTTCCACAACTACACCTACAACAACCACCTCAACTCCTTCTTCAACTTCCACAACTACACCTACAACAACCACCTCAACTCCTTCTTCAACTTCCACAACTACACCTACAACAACCACATCAACTCCTTCTTCAACTTCCACAACTACACCTACAACAACCACCTCAACTCCTTCTTCAACTTCCACAACTACACCTACAACAACCACCTCAACTCCTTCTTCAACTTCCACAACTACACCTACAACAACCACCTCTACTCCTTCAACTTCCAATACTACACCTACAACAACCACCTCAACTCCTTCTTCAACTTCCACAACTACACCTACAACAACCACCTCAACTCTAACTTCCACTTCCACAACTACACCTACAACAGACACCTCAACTCCTTCTTCAACTTCCACAACTACACCTACAACAGACACCTCAACTCTAACTTCAACTTCCACAACTACACCTACAACAGACACCTCAACTCCTTCTTCAACTTCCACAACTACACCTACAACAACCACCTCAACTCTAACTTCAACTTCCACAACTACACCTACAACAACCACCTCAACTCTAACTTCAACTTCCACAACTACACCTACAACAACCACCTCAACTCCTTCTTCAACTTCCACAACTACACCTACAACAACCACCTCAACTCCTTCTTCAACTTCCACAACTACACCTACAACAACCACCTCAAACTCTAACTTCAACTTCCACAACTACACCTACAACAACCACCTCAACTCCTCTTCAACTTCCACAACTACACCTACAACAACCACCTCAACTCCTTCTTCAACTTCCACAACTACTCCTACAACAACCACCTCAACTCCTTCTTCAACTTCCACAACTACACCTACAACAACCACCTCAACTCCTTCTTCAACTTCCACAACTACACCTACAACAACCACCTCAACTCCTTCTTCAACTTCCAATACTACACCTACAACAACCACATCAACTCCTTCTTCAACTTCCACAACTACACCTACAACAACCACCTCAACTCTAACTTCAACTTCCACAACTACACCTACAACAACCACCTCAACTCCTTCTTCAACTTCCACAACTACACCTACAACAACCACCTCAACTCTAACTTCAACTTCCACAACTACACCTACAACAACCACCTCAACTCTAACTTCAACTTCCACAACTACACCTACAACAACCACATCAACTCCTTCTTCAACTTCCACAACTACACCTACAACAACCACCTCAACTCCTTCTTCAACTTCCACAACTACACCTACAACAACCACATCAACTCCTTCTTCAACTTCCACAACTACACCTACAACAACCACCTCAACTCTAACTTCAACTTCCACAACTACACCTACAACAACCACCTCAACTCTAACTTCAACTTCCACAACTACACCTACAACAACCACATCAACTCCTTCTTCAACTTCCACAACTACACCTACAACAACCACCTCAACTCCTTCTTCAACTTCCACAACTACACCTACAACAACCACCTCAACTCTAACTTCAACTTCCACAACTACACCTACAACAACCACCTCAACTCCTTCTTACACTTCCACAACTACACCTACAACAACCACATCAACTCCTTCTTCAACTTCCACAACTACACCTACAACAACCACCTCAACTCCTTCTTCAACTTCCACAACTACACCTACAACAACCACCATCACTCCTTCTTCAACTTCCACAACTACACCTACAACAACCACCTCAACTCCTTCAACTTCCAATACTACACCTACAACAACCACCTCAACTCCTTCTTCAACTTCCACAACTACACCTACAACAACCACCTCAACTCTAACTTCCACTTCCACAACTACACCTACAACAGACACCTCAACTCCTTCTTCAACTTCCACAACTACACCTACAACAGACACCTCAACTCTAACTTCAACTTCCACAACTACACCTACAACAGACACCTCAACTCCTTCTTCAACTTCCACAACTACACCTACAACAACCACCTCAACTCTAACTTCAACTTCCACAACTACACCTACAATAACCACCTCAACTCTAACTTCAACTTCCACAACTACACCTACAACAACCACCTCAACTCCTTCTTCAACTTCCACAACTACACCTACAACAACCACCTCAACTCTAACTTCAACTTCCACAACTACACCTACAACAACCACCTCAACTCTAACTTCAACTTCCACAACTACACCTACAACAACCACCTCAACTCCTTCTTCAACTTCCACAACTACACCTACAACAACCACATCAACTCCTTCTTCAACTTCCACAACTACACCTACAACAACCACCTCAACTCCTTCTTCAACTTCCACAACTACACCTACAACAACCACCTCAACTCCTTCTTCAACTTCCACAACTACACCTACAACAACCACCTCAACTCCTTCTTCAACTTCCAATACTACACCTACAACAACCACATCAACTCCTTCTTCAACTTCCACAACTACACCTACAACAACCACCTCAACTCTAACTTCAACTTCCACAACTACACCTACAACAGATACCTCAACTCCTTCTTCAACTTCCACAACTACACCTACAACAACCACCTCAACTCTAACTTCAACTTCCAAACAATACACTACAACAACACATCAACTCTAACTTCAACTTCCACAACTACACCTACAACAACCACCTCAACTCCTTCTTCAACTTCCACAACTACACCTACAACAACCACCTCAACTCCTTCTTCAACTTCCACAACTACACCTACAACAACCACATCAACTCCTTCTTCAACTTCCACAACTACACCTACAACAACCACCTCAACTCTAACTTCAACTTCCACAACTACACCTACAACAACCACCTCAACTCTAACTTCAACTTCCACAACTACACCTACAACAACCACATCAACTCCTTCTTCAACTTCCACAACTACACCTACAACAACCACCCCAACTCCTTCTTCAACTTCCACAACTACACCTACAACAACCACCTCAACTCTAACTTCAACTTCCACAACTACACCTACAACAACCACCTCAACTCCTTCTTACACTTCCACAACTACACCTACAACAACCACATCAACTATTTCTTCAACTTCCACAACTACACCTACAACAACCACCTCAACTCCTTCTTCAACTCCCACAACTACACCTACAACAGACACCTCAACTCCTTCTTCAACTTCCACAACTACACCTACAACAACCACCTCAACTCCTTCTTACACTTCCACAACTACACCTACAACAACCACATCAACTCCTTCTTCAACTTCCACAACTACACCTACAACAACCACCTCAACTCCTTCTTACACTTCCACAACTACACCTACAACAACCACCTCAACTCCTTCTTACACTTCCACAACTACACCTACAACAACTACATCAACTCCTTCTTCAACTTCCACAACTACACCTAAAACAAACAACAACCTCAACCTTCTTCAACTTCCAACTTCCAAACTCACCCTACAACAACCACCTCAACTCCTTCTTCAACTTCACCACTACACCTTACAAACCAACCACCCTCAACTCCTTCTTCAACTTCCACAACTACACTACAACAACCACATCAACTCCTTCTTCAACTTCCACAACTACACCTACAACAACCACCTCAACTCCTTCTTCAACTTCCACAACTACACCTACAACAACCACATCAACTCCTTCTTCAACTTCCACAACTACACCTACAACAACCACCTCAACTCCTTCTTCAACTTCCACAACTACACCTACAACAACCACCTCAACTCTAACTTCAACTTCCACCACTACACCTACAACAACCACCTCAACTCCTTCTTTAACTTCCACAACTACACCTACAACAACCACCTCAACTCCAACTTCAACTTCCACAACTACACCTACAACAACCACATCAACTCCTTCTTCAACTTCCACAACTACACCTACAACAACCACATCAACTCCTTCTTCAACTTCCACAACTACACCTACAACAACCACCTCAACCTCTAACTTCAATATTCCACCACTACACCTACAACAACCACATCAACTCCTTCAACTTCCACAACTACACCTACAACAACCACCTCAACTCTAACTTCAACTTCCACAACTACACCTACAACAACCACATCAACTCTAACTTCAACTTCCACAACTACACCTACAACAACCACATCAACTCCTTCTTCAACTTCCACAACTACACCTACAACAACCACATCAACTCCTTCTTCAACTTCCACAACTACACCTACAACAACCACATCAACTCCTTCTTCAACTTCCACAACTACACCTACAACAACCACCTCAACTCCTACTTTAACTTCCACTAACTACACCTACAACCACATCAATCTCCTCTTCAAACTTCCACAACTACACCTACAACAACCACCTCAACTCTAACTTCAACTTCCACAACTACACCTACAACAACCACATCAG
>NC_061108.1:64580033-64584327 GCF_015104395.2 Macrobrachium nipponense | reverse complement strand
TTTACAGTAGAGAAATCACGGGATGTAATAAACCGAGTATTAACACTCTTTACACAAAGAAATACATAATATGTCAATAAACTATTTAATAAAAAAATACTCGAATAACTCGTACTCACTTAATACAGAGAAAACACTTCAGATGGCTAAGTCACGTACATAAAAGAATAATACAAGAGAATCAATACTTTACCCATATTAATAATATGACTTTGCACCTTTCGTAATATTAGTTAGTATATTCCACTTATTGTCACTACAATTCCAGGAGACACACTGATACGTACGAAACTAAGTAGCCACCAAGTAAACTTTTAAAAGGATCAAAACAAAGGAACTTTACACTTATTAGAAAACCAAGGAGGATAATACAAAAACATCACACTTCCTGATCCAACCTACGCCGCCATCTATTGGTGATCAGCGCATCTCAAGCGAAAACAAATACAAATAAATAAAGTAGTGACATACCTCCCTCCTTAAAATCATCATTATAACCAATGAGGATAAAAATTACAATTCATAATATAACAAGGACAAATAAATATTTACCATTTTACATTACAGGATGCCTGGATAAAAAATCTGCACGCAAATTATCCTTTCCCTTGATGTGACTCACATGTAGATCATAATCTGTAAGATAACCACCATCTCGTCAGTCTCTTATTCTTAGTCTTCATTCTCTGCAAGAACGTAAGCGGTTGATGATCAGTATACACTTCAATAGTGTATGGGGACGAATGAAGATAAGTATCAAACTTCTCCAAAGCCAAAAGTAAACTAAGAGCTTCCTTTTCTATCGTAGAGTAGTTGCGCTGATGGGGTTTAAACTTTTGCGAGCTGTACATCACTGGATGTAATAAGGAATCTTTGCTTCTCTGCAGAGGAACTGCTCCTGCCCCAATCTCACTGGCATCCACTTCAAGGTATAAACGGACTTCCAAAATCAGGAGATTTGAGAATTGGGCTTGAGACTAACAAAGTCTTAGTTTTGTCGAATGCCTCCTGGTACTCTGAAGTCCACTGGAACTTTTTCTGCTGCTTGTCAGATCAGTCAATGGAAAAAACAAGTTCCGAGAAATTCTTGCAGAATCTTCTGTAGTACCCCACCATCCCCAGGAAGCGTTGAACTTCCTTCGACAGGTAGGTTCCTTCACTGTTAGATGGCGTTCACCTTGGCATTAACGGGTGCGACTCTCCACTCCAACAACGTATCCGAGATACTGAATTCGGGCATAACCAAAAAAGTCACTCTTCGCCAAATTCAAGGTAAGGTTTGCGGCTTTCAACCGAGCGAATACCTTCCTTAACGTCTCTAAGTGGCTATCCCAAGTATCTGTAAAAACAATAAATGTCATCCAAGTATACTGCAACATTGATAAATCATCTCATGAGCCTTTGAAAATATAGCTGTAGCATTCTTTAATCCAAAAGGTAACACTTTGTATTGAAAAAGTCCACTAGGGGTTACAAACGCAGTTATGGGTTTTGAGGATTCTGACAATGGTAGTTTATAGTAACCTTTAAGAAGATCTATTCGAGATATAAATTTCGATGAGCTTACCATGTCTATAAGATCGTCAATCTGGGTAACGGATATGCAATCAGAAACAGTAAGTTGGTTACCTGATGACAATCTGTGCATAACCGATATGTACCGTCTGATTTTCCTACTAGTACACATGGAGATGATCATGGACTATGGCTGGCTTCGGCCAAACCTATCTAGCAAGAAATCTACCTCTTTTTCATGATGGTCTTCTTATATGGAGATACTCTGTACGGCAGCGCCCTTAACTGGAACCGAGTCAGTCGATCTTAAGCTGTATCTCAACTTCCACAAGACTCGTTTGTGTTGGTATGTCTCCACAAATCGCTGGGAAAGATTCAAACAACTTTCTATATCCTGCAATTGAAGAGAGGTTAAATGATGTAATTTAGATTTCAGGTGGTTAATAGTGTCAGAATTGGATAATCAAACATCTGTTTTTATAAGATGGTTATCAGATACTTGATCAGAAGACTTGTCAACAAGAACCAAGCTAGCAACGGCAACTATTTCTTTCTTCAGTTTTCTCCTTATTAGAATAAAGTTTTAATCTGTTTATATGTACTATTTTCCGATCTCTTCTTTTACCGGAGTAGATATTTCATATACATTCTGATTCTTACTCATCACAGTAAATGGTCCTTCATATCTGCTCTCAAAGTTTCTTCATAGGAGTTAACATCAAAACTCTATCTCCCACTTAAATTCTCTCTCTCTGCTTTACTATCAAAGTTTTTTCTTCATAGAATGCTGAGCTTTAAACAAATGTTGATGGCGAACTTCCGTGAATACTCAAGTTTTTCTCTTAACTTAGTTGCATATTCTCCCCAAACTGACACCTTCATTATAGTCTAACCAAGTGTCGATAATACTTTAAGTGGTCCTCTAATTTGTCTTCCATAAAGTAATTCAGCGGGAGAGGAGGCCAAGACTTTCCTGATGAGCATTCCTCACAGCATATAAAACAAACGGCAATCCTTCCTCCCAGTCTTTGCCAGTTTCTTCACAAAAACTTAGTCAATCCTTCTTTTAGCGTCTGGTGAAATCTTTCAAGACAACCTTGACTTTGAGGATGATATACTGTGGACATAGAATGTTTAATACCCATTACTTCATTACTTCTGAAATAATGTAGAACATAAAATTAGTTCCACGATCGGTCTGTACAATCCTAGATATTCCATATGGGTGAAAATCTTAACTAGATGAGGATAATGTTTTAGCAGAAATATTACGCAGAGGTACAGCATCCGGATACCTTATGCTACTGCACATAACCGTCATCAAATACTGGTTTTGTTCTTAGACTTAGGCAATTGACCAAACACAACCAAAATCCTAACTTTCTCGAATGGAACACTACATACAATCTGTGGAGATAAAGGTACTGCTTATAGGCTGATTAGGTTAACCTACCTTTTGACAAGTATCAACATACTTTACAAAATTTCTTTACATCTTCTCTTATTCCAGGCCAATAAAAAATATTGCAGAATATTGAGTGTGGTCTTCTTCACTCCAAGATGGGCAGATGTATTCACATGGGCAATCCGGATTATTTCTTCTCTCAATCCTAAAGGTACAACTAATGGTACTTCACGTCCCATGAAGCATTAGCAGAGTAGAAAGTGCTCTGTACTTTCTCATCAGTATTCCTGTCTTTAAATAATAGCAAGTCGCTTCCGTAGCGATTTCACTCTCTGAAACAGCTTCATTAAACATTTGTTGTAAAAAATGATCATTAGCTTTGAGCATCTCTAATATTAAATTCCTTCATTTCAAAACAGATTATGAAACTCTGAATCCAAATGTTACACTCTAGTAAAGAAGATTCACAAACCTCCACAATAGTGTTGTCTGGCTTACAGTCATTTTCATTGTTGACTTTATACTACCTTGTCTTCTATCAGAGGAGAGTTTCTCTGCTCTAGCTCCTCTACTACATCACCTGCTGCGACATCAGCATGAACAGCATCCGTACAAATCAAATTCTTTTGCAGTGTCCAAAGTCCTCAGGCTGTGTTCAACGACACATGACTGAAACATGGCTTTCTCATCTAGGTCCTTCACTGGATTTTCAATCAGAGGAGTATCCACAACAACAGGATCTGGAATCACTCTGGCACCAGCGTATCATTTCTAATAGAAAATCAATGTTAGGTATAGGTAATGAGTCAACAACTCCTACAACAGTATTCCCTGTAAACATATTACAATCACATGCAACTTTGCTCTGGGTACTGTAGTCAGTCCACCAATGCTCTTCAGAATTACACCATCTTGAGTCATACAATTCTCTATCCCAGGAACTGCATCTCTGACCACCAAGCTGTGCGACGAACCCGTATCTCTTACTATCCTGACAGAGATTCCATTGGAACTTGCATCTGGAACACAAAGTTTTCCTTTAAAACAGAAAGGTTTAAATTCCTCTCTAACCAGAGGAGACTTTCTTTACCATACCTACACATTCTCGGGAGAGAACAAGCTACACTCCCTGTCTTTTCTTTGTTTTAAGCCGTTCAGGACAATTTCTGCGAAAATGTCCAACCTCACCACAAAATAACATTTCACAACAGTACTATTATTACTTCCTGCATAGTCCTTCCCTTGGCCTTTATTTTACTCCGGCCAGGACTATTATGTGGTGAATTCTGCAATGATTGCAAGGTGATGTATGTGGTGATCTCCGGAATGTTTCCCCTTTAAATGGCTTTAACAGACCAAAATCTCAGCCAGAGT
>NC_061108.1:64532533-64575033 GCF_015104395.2 Macrobrachium nipponense | reverse complement strand
TCTTCTGTCCGACAGGTACCACAAGACTACTCTCCTTGTCGGATCAAAAACAGTCAACAACTCCGTTTTCTTTCGCTTGTCCGAAACTCTCGAACAACGTTGAAATATAAAGACGGGAAAGCAAAACTGTTCCCTTATAAGGAATACATTTAACATTAAATTAATTGATTCAATTAGAATACAAAAAGGGGAAAGTAAGAATTTACATTTAATATTAGCAAACGACAATCATTCAGTTACTTTCCGTCCATAAACGAATACCAGAAATGGGGACAAAATGTAAGAAACAAACGAACTAGTCAATTCGACTATTCTCCACGAACGAAATTACCATTCTCCAATCAACTATTTCTATATCTTCCCCAACCAACAAAAGAAAAGTGGTTACACAAAGAACCATTTTGACAGATTAACTCGACAACAAAAGACAACCTTTATAAAACAAAACAAACCATTGTTTACAATCTACCCTCCCGAGCTAAAACTTCTTATTAGGTTTCTGGAGGCAAGAGCAGTAACTACGGGTAGGCCTAGTAGATATTTCATTGGGCAAAGATGTCCCAGTGTCATGTATTTATCTGTCTCCAAACTCACTAATATTTTCTTCTTGTTCTTCAATTTGAACATATAAATTAGGATCATTAAGCTCAGAATATAATTCTAAAGGTATTAAAAAACTAACATTAATTTCACTTTCACTTTTATCAGGTTTTATCAGGCTTAACAATACGAACAGTACGTACAACACCTTCGTTATCACTGAATGTTTCAACAATTCTAACCAATGGCCAATAAGTTCTAGATTTGGAAGGTAATTTAAAGAGAGCAGTTTTCCCCCTTTTCCCATTTTCTAGGAGGATGAAAAGAAGATCTATCCTTTTCTTTCAAACTTACTAAATATTCAGAAAGCCACCTTTCCTTAAAGCTTTCATAAAGTCCACTCTAGTTTCCAAAGTACGAGCAAGGAGAGAAGAATACTCATCCTCCTCACCATACTCCCACTCAGGAACTTGTTCAGAATCACCAAACATTAATGAAGGAATAAATCTGCCAACCAAGAAATGATTAGGAGAAATTATATCTATCTCATTTTCACAAGATCTATAAGTTAAAGGCCTATTATTCAAAATTTTCTGAATGTCAGAGAGGAAAGTGACAAATTCAGAAAATGAAGGAGTAAATCTACCAAGAGTTTTAAAAAGGCAATGCTAATTGTTTAATTAATCTTTCCCTGCGTACACAGGGATAGTCTTATGAGAAAATTGAAGTGACCCTAAACTTCTCCTCAAACTCAGAAGAAGTAAGTAACTGTTCAATTATATTACCAGCCTGAACAAAGGACTTGCATTATCTGAATAAACAGCAACAGGAACACCAAACCTATTAGAAAATCTAAAAAAAGCTAATATAAATTCTGAGTTGACATAGACTGGACAACTTCCAAATGTATTGCTCTTGTATTAAAACAAGTGAAAATAAGAATGTACGCCTTAAATTTCTCCATTTTTCTCCCTCAACCATAAGTGGCCTGTATAATCCGCACCAGTATGACAAAAGGCACACTCAAATTAAACCCTGGAAGAAGGAAGCGAAGAAGGAGAAGGATACTTCACTGTGCTATCATTATAACGCTTGCATACAATACAATCCTTAAGGACAGACCAAACTGCTTGCTAGCCTTCACAATCCACAAACCATGCATGTGCAAAAAACTAGAGTGGATTGCAAACCATATGCATAGACTTACAATGGGCAAAATAAATCAACAACCGGGTCAAATGATGTTTCTTATCCACAAGAATAGGATTGACAATATCAAATTTTAAAGTAATGTTTTTGTCAATCCGACCTTTAGTTCGCATTTATCCATTATCATCCAGAAACAAATTAAACTGCCTAACTAAAGGTGGAACTTCAACTAAAGAATTTTTATTCTTTAGATAGATCATTCAAGAGGAAAAGCTTCCTCTTGCATTAACCTTATGAAGGGTAATTAGAAGCTGCCTCAACAGGGTCAACTTGAATTTTCCTAGACTTATATACAACAGTAAATACCTTAGAAACTACACTTATAAGTCTAGAGAAACTAGAAAAATTACTTAAATATTTACAAGAGGTTCCTTTTTAGGAAACATTACAGGAGAAATTAAGTCACCCTTCACATTATCAGGAATACAACCCAAAAGACCCTTCAGGCCACTCGTCAGGAGAATTCAACCAAGAAGGCCCTTTGATTCCAAAGACTGAAATTTTCAAGAAAATGCTTACAATACAAGGTTAGTAAGTAAATCAGCCTGATTGCTAGATGAAGGAATATAAGCTAATGAAACTCTACAAAATCTATAAGAAATCTATCTAACAGATTAGGAAATTTTCCTTCAACCTATTATTCACAAATGTTTCTCTTAGGGAGCCCTTCATTGTAAGAATCCAACTAAGAACTACTGGGCTTATTCTATAAAAAAGAGTTATGCTTCAATTTTAGTACAAAATTTAATAGATTATTTTCAAAAATAGTATCAAAGCACTTCAAAGAGCTAATTGGGCGGCCAAAAGTTTCAAAGTCGGGAGAGTTTTCTCCTTAATAGGGCTAACCTTAGTCTTAGCAAAATATCAGGGAACTATGCCCACCTTGCACAGCATACATAGCACAACCATAAGCTTCCTTCGAAGCATCTGCAAACAAAAACAGTTTGATAGGAGCATCCAGTTTTATAAGTTTGTCTGGAAACGAAGCTTGACTAACCTCACTGTAAGAACTGCAAACTTTACTCCATAACTTAGCAATTTCAGCCCTTGCCGTTTCATCCCAGTTCGAAACTTGCTGGCACAACTTACGAACAATAAGCTTGCCCTGCAGCATTATAGGTGCAAATATGCCAATAGGATCAAAGACAGAAGACAAAGCTGACAAAATCTGACGCTTTGAGGAAGCATCCTTGTTCAATTGCTTAACCTTCAATTGTAAGGTATCCTGGTTAGAGTCATAAATATATCCTAAAATCTTCATTTCAGAAGAAGCTACCTTTTCATCTTCATCAAGAGTAGATAACAAAGCAGGACAATTAGAACCACACTCCCGTAAAGGCAACCCCCCTGAATTCATAATTTCCTTAATAGAATTGTAATAAATGGTGCCTGGGCTCCCTGATTAGAAGAGAGCACCAAGTTATCCATATAAAATTTGTCTTTAATCAGAGAAGCTACTTCATTCCCTCTATAACTAGACAAATGATGTTGAATAATATAATTCAATATAAAAGGAGAACTTACAAATCCAAAAATTATGGTATTATACCTATAAGCCAACAAACTTCCATTTATCTTTCTAAAGAAACAAAATCTATTTCGATCAGACTCTAAAGATAAACCTAACTTGGAGAAAAGCCTTCACTATATCAGCTACAACTACATAATCATAATTCCTGAAATACAAAACCAATGACAACAAGTGTTCATCAAATCAATACTAGGAAAAGCGGCTTCATTTAATGAAGGAGCTTTTCACACCTTTAAACTACAATGAATACAGGACAGATTTTAGTGGTGGCATTTTCATCATTTCTTATGACAGGACGATGAGGAATGAATACTTGGTCTGCGGCTCTATTTTTAACAGGCTCAATAATGCCAAGCTCCTCTGTCTATCAAAAACTTCCTCATATTTAGAGGCTATATTCGGATCTTCTAATTTAGAGTAAATCCGCTCGGCAACTGCCAATGAAATCTTTAAAATTGTTAGGAACTTTTTCAATTAAATCCTTTTTCCATGGTAACTGAACGTGATAATTGTCCTTCCTGAAAGAAATGGATTTAGCAAATTCAGCAACTTGTTGGTCTTCATAAGGAAGTGAATTTTCATCTTTAATCCCAATCGATTCTAAGTTATAGAAATTGTTGAGTCCATACTCGACACAAGAATCAAGAAAGATATCATTCAATGGATCGAACTTATAGCCTACTGGATTAACTGCAAAATTTACTAATAATTTATGTTCCAAGTTGCTTAGGAGGAACAAATTCCAGTAGTCTAATCTTATTAGCTCAGAAGTCTGTTTAATCTCCAAATTAAGGGAAGAATTATAAAAAACTCTAGATTCTCTGTTACATTCAGGTACATATTTAATCTCCTTATTAGGAATAAACCTAACAGATTCAGCTTTGCCATTACCTCTTGTCTATTTTCCAGATTTTATTACTATCAATTATAGGATAAGACTCTACCTCTCTTATTGGTTTACCTCTAACATAAGGTTCATAAGAATCAATTCTCTCATAAAAAAGCTTCCTTTGTGAAGGATGAACAAATTGACTACTGTACCAAATGGAATAACCCCATTTGCCAACTTAATTACTCTAACCTTAATATTAAATAACTCTACAGAGTCTAAATCTAACTGACTAAATTCCTGAAGGATATCATTCCCTAGGATACCTAATATATTTATAATTTCAGAATTCCTTCCTGGGTAATTATTTATATACAGAATAACCTGCAGATTCCAAATTTTTAACTACAGAAGGCAACATAGGAATTTGGAGGGAAAGAATAAAAAATTTTCCAATGCAAAAAAAAAGACAACTAGACTTTATCCCACAAGGCATTGTTAAAATCAGCTACCAAATGAAATCCCTCACTAACTCTAGCTGGCAACCCAAAAGAAGAAACTAACCTAGATAAAGGAGCACCACAATAATCTCCTAATTTACAATCAACAATTTGTTTATTAATAACACTAAACTGGGCTCCAGTGTCTAATAGAAAACAACATTTAAAAGATTTCCTACCCCTACCAACTTTGAGTGTAATAAAGGGAACAAACATTTCAGACCCTGATTGACAACTTAATACTTTTTTACCAAAATCCTTAATAGCATGAGGACACATTGCTCCATGATGTTCAGATTTATGCAAGAAAAACATTTATAGGTAACAATGATTTATTTCCCGGACATTCCGAGGCCCTATGCCTATCACTCAAGCACTTAATGCATAAAGTTAGTTCTTCAGCTCTATTCTTCTAGCTTGCAAAGTATCAAACCTAGTACATTTAGAAGAGTTATGACCTGTTTCTTTACAAAATTTACATCTACCAGAAGATAAAGGTTTACTGGTAAATTGAACTTTATTAGAGTCATTACTAGCAGTAGATTTATTACTATACTTTGATTGTTGGAAATTACGGTCTTTACCTTCATATTTAACTTTAGGTTTTGCACCAGAATTTTCATTATGACCTAAACTAAGGCGTGCAATAATACTCTGATAATTATCTAACAACTGGTTAAAATTAGGATGAGAAGATCCTGTAGTTCTAGAGTTCTATCAAAAAATTTCTAGGAAGTTTCTATTTACAATTTGCTAATTAGCAATAGAGCAGCCGAATCGACTTCAATCAGATCTATACCAAGTCCCTTCAAATCAATGAATTTATTATTCAAAGACCTAACCAAAGATTCTTTACTTCACTAAGAGATTTGCTTCAGAAGTGTCAAAAAACTTCGCCTATTACTTGATCAATTATGTTGTCTTCATCCAGAAAATTAACATCTAATTGCTTAAAAAGCCAATCAAACCCTCATCATTTACTGTAATGTTTTTCTACTATACTTAACGCTTCACCTAACAAATAACCCTTTAAATAAATAACCTTTGAGCATTAGTTAAGTTAGGCCATACCAGCCAAAGCATTATTAAAAAGCCTTCTTAAGTTAAAATAGGCAAATGGATTAACTGCATTGTTTTCAAACTTCTGAATCTGAATAGGAGGGAGAGGTAATTTTACAATTTTACTAGAACCATTTTGAGGAGTATTCTTACCTCCAAACAAATTATCAAATTTTACTCTAAATTCTGACAGAGTTTTCTGTATTTCATAATGATAATCTCTTGCTGCTTGCATAATACTATCTAGTTCATCTTCAGCAGCAATTTCACAAATGCTTGCATCAAAATTCTCAACTATTACTAAATTAGCATCAATTTTATGAATAAATTCTTGTAACAAATGACTATTAATTTGATCGTCTTTAAAGAGTCAACCTTCTTAACATCAAGAGTTATTAAACCCTTAACATAAGCCCTCTTTTTAATTAACTTTTTTATTTCAGAATCAGTCATCTTGAACAATGCTATTAACCAATACTAAATTACCCAAAGAAAAATCTAAACTTAACTTAATCAAGTCAATGCAAAGCAAGTTAATCATCATTACTTCCTAAATGAAAAAATACAGCATACTATGCTAACAGCAAATTTAGGCTAGCGTACCTCCAAACTTTATCAATAATAATTTAGATTACAACTTAACATCAGCTAGGCTAATCAACAGGTTATTTAAATGAAAAGGTTACTAACTTAACCTAAACTTAATCTAAACTTAAATTAATACAAGTATAAATAAGGACCAATACTGCTCCTTTCCTTATAAGGAATAACAACAGTATACAAAAAATCCTAACATTACAAAACCCAGATGAGCCAAGAGAAAAACACAAAGATGCGACTAGGCCTAGACCTCCTAGGGTTAGCGAAATACCACTCTACGTCATCCTTGATGTTTTCAAAGGTTGCGCCCCCCTTTACAGATGTAATTAAACCCGTCACATTCTCTTAAAGCTCAACTCGGACAACCTCCGCACTCAGCTATGCCCAATAACAAGTGTCATACTACGCCAAAAAAAAAAAAAAAAAACAAGACGGAAAAGTAAACTGAAATCTTACGGAGTAAAAAAGTTCAAAATTCGAATATGTTAGAATTATCTAACTCAAATCAATTTTAAGGCAAGTCTTTATACTTCAACTTACCTGCACCATTATCCAGAACAATTTCTTCTTGGCTTCGAATTTTGATTCATTAATAATTCACTTTTTATCGGCAAAAAAAAAAAAAAAGAACACACCGTTCTTCTGTCCGACAGGTACCACAAGACTACTCTCCTTGTCGGATCAAAACAAGTCAACAACTCCGTTTTCTTTAGCGTTGTCCGAAGCTCTCGCAACAACGGTTTGAAATATAAAGACGGGAAAGCAAAACTGTTCCCTTATAAGGAATACATTTAACATTAAAATTAATTAATTCAATTAGAATACAAAAACAAGGGGAAAGTTAAGAATTTACATTTAATATTAACAAACGGCAATCATTCAGTTTACTTTCCGTCCATAAACGAACACCAGAAATGGGGACAAAAAGTAAGAAACAAACGAACTAGTCAATTCGACTATTCTCCCACGAACGAAATTACCATTCTCCAATCAACTATCTCTATAAGAGAAACTATAAGTGAGTAAGAGAGTGGTCGGAGGAAATGGAGAGAGATGATGAATATTTATTGTGAGAGAAACATGGACA
This sequence comes from Macrobrachium nipponense, assembly GCF_015104395.2. NCBI lineage: Eukaryota > Metazoa > Arthropoda > Malacostraca > Decapoda > Palaemonidae > Macrobrachium > Macrobrachium nipponense. The sequence continues at coordinate 64,567,678 of NC_061108.1, read as the reverse complement.
ACTAATGGTAGAATTCGGCCAGAAGGCGATTCATTTAAGTTATCGTGGCAAAGAGCACGATGTGGCTGTGAGAGGGCCCGATTCAAAAACGAACAAAAGTGAAGTTGAGAGAAATTTAGAGGCCTAGAGAATATGATAAAACTAGGCGAGGAGCAGATTCCAAGACGGGAATCGAAGGAAGGAGAGATATTTTTATATATACCATGGACGATTTTTTTTCTATGGACCTCGCGCGCTTGTTCGTGCATATAATATAGAGAGGGCTCTGTGAGAGAGCAACCCTCTGGGCCACATAAGTAGAGTGGTTGGAGGAAGGAGAGGAAGCAGAGAGAGATGACATGAAATAGATTTGAAATTGAATTTTTCATCTCGAAGACAGAGCCAATTCTTGGATCAATCCAAGTAAGCTCAATTATTGTCAGTGCTTTTTAAGAGGGGCTGGGGGTAGCGTCGGAGATGACGAATATTTGATTCAAAGGTGGATTTTGTTGTGAGAGAAACATATAAGTGAGAGAGAGAGAGATTTAGAAAGAGAGTGGTTGAAGGAAGGAGATGAAGTGGTGAGAGATTGAGGAGAAGCAGAGGAAGTAATGTAGAAAGCTAATACTAGCTGTAAAAAAAATTCCTGGAGAGAATGGAAGTGAATTTGTCATATATTCTGGTATTTGGACTGGCGATCTTGGACTGAGACAGCTGTAGTATTCTCTCGAGAGATTACGATGTCGAAGGCTAGCATAAAACTGGTCCTTTATTCAGAGCAAAAGTCTTTGTAACAAGATGAAGGAAATGAGAAATTTTGTGTGAGGAAAGACCCTGCAGTGTACTCAGTTTTTAGAAGAGCTGGAAAGATGCCCAGAAAAGGGTTTAGTTATGCTCCCTTAAACATAAATACATATGTATGTATGGATGTGTGTGTGTGTGTGTTTATTCATACGCCTTAGCCCCTTAGAGAGGGTACCTTCCGAATGTGCTATTATACCCGGGTTGCTGATATTGTTATATATGTGCATGTCTGTGTGCGTGTGTGTATGTGTGTTATTCGATTGCGTGTTACAAGGTAATTCCACTGTGGCCCCACTGTATCACCTGTTCACCTAAGCAACAGAACCTGGCACTTCGCAGCTAGCAGACTATAACAATATCAGCAACCTGGTTATAATAGAACATTAGGAAGGTACCCTCCCTACGGGGCTAAGACGTATGAATAAACACACACATACGTATAACATAATTACGCAATTTATGTTTAAGGTAGCATATCTACACACTTTTATTCAGATATATATATATATATATATATATATATATATATATATATATATATATATATATATATATAATATATATATATATATATAATATATATAGATAATATATACATATATATAACATATATTTATATTACTTTATACCAACGTTTAGATACATTCCCATATTATATTGAGGAAGTACATAATAACAAATCAACGGATAAATTCTTCGAGTTGACAAAAAAAAAAAAAAAAAAAATCAAACAAATCTTCAATTTCCCCAAAGGAATTCTACAAACACTATTTGCAAAGGGGTAGCTAGAGTATCAACTGAGCCAGTCTTTTATTGAATTAAATTTGTGGACCAAAAAAAATGAAGAAATAAAAACTATATCTGTTGATAATTGAAGTGAATAATGATCGAAGCAGATCAAAACCTGTTCGATCTTCATTATCGTAACCATCACACCGCGCCATCTGTTGTGACCACACATCAATAATACCCAATTCTGTTGGCGCCACTTGTGACACTGTCTGTCGAAAATGATGAAAAAAAATTAATAATTGATTTAAAAAATGTGATAAAACTTGAACTGAACATGATGAAGACTAAACACGTTTTTTTTTTGGGGAGGTGCGCCTTTTATTCAAATCAGACTGTGATATTATGAAGCCCAAGATTGATAATTCTCTTTTATCTTTCGAGAGATCTCAAAAGTTTTTCTTTTTCACTCTTTCCTTATCCAAAGTATGGAGGATTGAAAGCATGAGAATTGAAAGATGAAGGAAATGAGAATTTTTGTTGTGTGAGGAATGACCCTGCAAATGTACTCAGTTTTTAGACGAGCCGGAAAGATGTCCAGAATAATGATTTAAAGTTGTAACTACAATTGATGCCTTGAGAAGGATCATTGGAAATTTTTGAAGTTGAATTTTGTTGTGAGAGTAACATAAGTAGAGTGGCTGGAGGAAGCAGAGAGAGATGACATGAAATGATATTTGAAATTGAATTTTTCGTCTCGAAGACAGAGCCAATTCTTGGATAAATCCAAGTAAGCTCAATTATTGCCAGTGCTCTTTAAGAGGGGCTGGCGGTAGCGTCGGAGATGACGAATATTTGATTCAAAGGTGAATTTTGTTGTGAGAGAAACATATAAGTGAGAGAGAGAGATTTAGAAAGAGAGTGGTTGAAGAAGGAGATGAAGTGTGAGAGATTGAGGAGAAGCAGAGGAAGTAATGGCGAAAGCTAACACTAGCTGTAACAAAAATTCGTGGAGAGAATGGAAGAGAATTTTTCTTGTGAGAGAAACGTGAGTGAGAGACTTAGAAAGAGAGTGGTTGGAGGAAGCAGAGAGAGATGACATAAAACAGATTTGAAATTGAATTTGTTTTGAGAGAAACATATAAGTGAGTAAGAGACTCTGAAAGAGATTGGTCGGAGGAAAGTGGAGAGAGATGATGAATATTTATTGTAAGAAAAACATGGACAATAATGGTAGAATTCGGCCAGAAGGCCGATCATTTAAGTTCCTCCGCCTTCCACCGTCTCTCTCTCTCTCTCTCTCTCTCTCTCTCTCCACCTCCGTACCTTCCACCCTCTCTCTACCTATCTCTCTCTCTCATCTCTATCTCTCCTTCCTCCGTCCTTCCATCTCTCTCTCTCTCTCTCTCTCTCTCTCTCTCTCTCTCTCCACGCACCTCTCTCTCTCTCTCTCTCTCTCTCTCTCGATAGTAGCCATCTTGCTTGGTGAGACGTCCCGCGCGAAGTCAGATTAATCAACAGATATCACAAGTTTAACATACGTCTAGAATTTGAGAAATATCTAGAAGTGTTCATGAACTATCGGTGATAAGATTAGTGTGAAAATAGTAGGATAAAAGCGTCTTCTAAGTTAGTTTATCAAGTGAAATACTGTAAATCAGAACAAAAGGGCATAAGTTACCAACTGCGGAAAGAAATTGCGAAATTTATTACTTGCTTGGCAGATTCGCAATACGATGAGGTAGCAGGAAGGGAACTGGCATTTCTCATCTATGAGATCAGCAACAGTCCTAACCAAAAGATACAAAAGCATTCATAGATATATTAGAAGGATATAATCCTTCAAACTGGAACAAATCAACTGAAACCATCTTGAAAAATAATTGAAGAAGTTCCAATAAAAAAATCCAAGTGGTCAAGAGACTCATAAAGAAAATATACATAAACCAACATATTCCGACAAGAAAATGAATAAGGTGAACCTTGTGAATATCCTAATTGATGCATAGGAAAAGAATGCCAAAAGCATGCAAACTGTGTAAGGTGTGGTATAGCATAGTTAATCCACAAAAACCTAATCAGAAAATGTGCTGCATGCAACATTCCGACCCATCCACAGTGTGGCTGAGGTAATGCAAGATATGAGAAAAGATACAAGAATATTTTGTTCAACATGTCTCTATCGTGGATAGACAATGTTATTAAATCAAGATTGAATGTACAAATAGTTGAGGATGAAGAAGAAGAGGAAGAAGAAGAAGAGAAGAGGAAAACAGAAGCGAAGTAAACAAAACTGAAATGACAGAAAAAAAAAATAAGGAAAACAAAGAACAAGATAAAAGTATGGATGCAGAGATACTCATTGATACTACATATGAGGCAATAAAGCAGCATACTTACGAAAGAAATAAATTACGATATGACAACACAAAAGAAATCCCAGAAGAGGTTCTACCCAGATCTACACAATGACGGGAAGAGGAAAAAATAGACAAAAAAGACAAAGTCTGCAACCTTTTGAAAAGAGGGAATTGCAGATTTGGAGAAAGATGTTACTACAAACTCCTAAGGTATGTCACAACTATGAAATATATGGTAAATGTGCATACCTAGATGGCTATGAGGATGATTGCAGAGATCTGCATCTGTATAAAAAGATATATATCTAAAAAATATATTCCTATAACATTTTGTAAAAAGTTTATTGCTATTTTGGGTGATTGAGAAAATTTCTTTATGATCGCTAATTACCTTACATGGAGAAACATTCCTTGGAATTGGTAATTATCTCCGTAGTTTACTTTATAATTTCTTGAATTTGTTTCCTTTAATTTGTTTGTTTTAATTTAATTCCGGTTTTGTTCAATTAATGTTTGAGGCTTTATTTTTTCCTATATCACCGTAAATAAAATTGTGCAATAATTAACTGACCTCAACCTTCGTTGTGCAAACCAAAGTAAGAGGAGTTAAAGATAACTACTAACTACCTAATTTTTCTGAATATTCCGAGCCAAACAACTCTACGAAGAACCTCGAAGTCACGGTCGGAAGAAAAAAGCAGTCCAACACCAACCGTCAAGGAGTGAAGACTCTCCCTCGCCTCACCTTCCTTTTGGATATTTTATGGATTTATATTTCTTCGTCGTAGTGCTGGACATTTTTCAGGACACACAACGATGGGACTCATTGTGTTCAGTGCTATGAATACTGAGTGTAATACCATGAAGAATTAAATTATCTCTACACCTCGTCTGATGAATATGGAGGCGACCTCAGTGATGGCTATGGAATTATCATATCCATTCTCTATTTCATCCTATGAAGTCACTATAAGGTGGGTCATTGTATTGATTGGCACAATAGTAGTGGCATTTCTTGGTGACTTTTATCATCCTCAAGTCAAAAAATAAATAAAAGACCTTTGAGCACAGTAATTGAAAAATCGCTCGTGAAACTAGGTTTGTTTATAGGCTACTCTAATTAAAATTATCAATTGTCGACCATAAATTGCTATTTATTGAAATTCGATTCGGCCTTTTAACATATATTCTAAGTGATGCCTTCATCACATATATTTAATTTGTTAATTAGGTCAAAATATGATTTGAAATTGTTGGCTTTTGATTTGCAATTTTAGAAATTAATATTAAATTGAGATTAGTTTTTGGAGGTGAATTTAATTTGTTGATTTGCCTTTATATATTGAACAAAATTTTAGTGTAGTCAAAAATTATATTTATATTTTCATTTAAACAATTCTATACAAATGCTAGTTTCAATTTGAATTGGTGGTTAAAGACTTATCTATCTTTTAGGGCTGGCTCAAGGTGGAGTGGGAAGCTTGGGACAGGAGTATATCTGCCAATGCTTTTAGGTTTGCTGACCAGAAGCAGTTACTACTCCAAGTGAACTAGCATCAACTGACAACCAACTACATATAGAAATTTCTCAAAATGAATCTACAGATGTTAGTTTTCTGTATTGCAAATAAATATTTTTTATAACACGGTCGTTTGTCCTAAGTGATTTTTTCTGCTCATGGCGACCGTGACAGGATTGAGGATGTTGGTTGTTAAGAATTGCTGCTGGTTCGCTTCCAAGCTAGTCAGACGAGGTGTAATTTAACTTTTGTATTTCTTGGTTAAATTTTAAGATTACGTATATTTCCATTACCGTTTTGACTTTATTTAGCTTTATATTCTTGCTGAAACTGGTACCAAGATGACTGAGTTATGATTAAATCTCGAAAATATGTTAGAAAGGTCAGTTACTGAAATTTACAATAAGAGGGATCCAGTTTTCATCATATAGTGATAATTGAACGTTCTACACTGAAACCTGAGGCTTGAAGAGTATTTCACGAAATTATCTGACTTAGATTCTAAATACAAACTTCAAAGTTTTCTACGGACTGTGATGAAGCTGCTTTGGAAGTTGAGCTTGATGCATGTGAACAGTACAAAACTAAAATTCAAGAGAGCATCTCTATTTTACAAAATTTACCTCAGGTTCGGCATCTGCCTATAGATAATCAGTCACATCAGTCCTTGTTAAAGAGTCCTCATGCTCCTTTACCAACCTTCAATAGTACTGAAGGTGAAGATCTTGGGAAGTTTTTTGTAGAATTTGAACAAACCCTTTCAAAGTTTAAGTTCCCAGAATATGATAAGTTATTGTTGTTAAAACAACAGGTAAAGGGAAGAGCTCTCACATTAATTAACACTTTGGATGTTCAAGTCAGAGTTATGCTGATGCAAAAGCTTTGTTTGAGAAGGCTTTAGGCTCAAGAGAAATTCAAATTTTTAAATACCATAAAGCAAATCTCTTCAATAAAAACTTTCAGATGATGATGATCCTTTTGAATATATCGGGAAAGTAAGCAATTTAGTAGCAAAGCGTTAAGACCTTAAATATTGATGTTGACATGTTTCTTCAGTCTTCTTCTGGAATGGCTTAAATGAGAAATTTAAGTGTCATATGACTGCCATAACTAACAAAATTAGGCCATCTCTTGCGAAATTAGGGATAATTTCTTTGATGCTAGTGAGAGATATTTACAAGGTAAAAAAGGTAAGAAAGTAGAGAAACAAAAGTCTGACACTACTAGCTTGGCTGCCAAGGTTTCTTTTGACTCTAAAGTAGGTAAATGCAGCATTTGCAGTAAATTAGGCAAAGACCCCAGCCATTTTTTGAGTAAATGTCCTAACTTTGTATCCAGCAAAGATAAAAGAAAAAAAATTGGAGGAATGGGTGCTTGCTCAAAGTGTGGCTATCCAAGTCACATATATCAGAATGCAGATTCAGATTTTAATTTAACCAGATGTAAAAGCTGCAAAGGCTGGCATATGTCATTTTTTGTGTCCCGATGAAAAAGGTGCTACCAGTATTAAAGAAAAGAATCCAAATTCCGAAAAGAAAAAGAATGTAAAGCCAGTAACAGTACAGATAGTTAGAAACTCTGAGAGTGGTAATGGAGGTGTAGCTGGTAGTTCAAGCAGTAGTGTTGCTGCTATAACTGAAGTTTTAAATTGTGAGGTTGAGGGATATACAATTTTGCCAACTTTTAATATTTCAATTAAAGGTACCAATCTCAGGGTCCTTAAGACACTGGAGTCAAGCAAATTACATTGAAGAAAATTTGGCTCAAGATTTAATTTGAAAGTTTTAAATAATGCAGTTTCTTTAACCATTAATGGTATTAATTCCTCTAAGAGTTATAAGACTAAACAAGTTGAAATTGAGTTGCCAATTGGTAGCAATAGTTACATTGTATGTGCATTTTGTCTTCCCTCAATTGATGTTTCATTGCAGTTACCTGGGCTAAATGAAGTAGTCAGTGGGTTTGTTTCAAGGGGATACAAGCTAGCAGATCGGGGATTGTTAAATTCTACAGATAGGATAGACAATATTAAATTTATATTAGGGTCACAGTCCTTGCATTGTACCCTGAAAAGGATATAGTATTTGGGAAATCAAATGACTCCATTTATTCTGATACATGCTTGGGTATATTACTAAAGGGAGACATAAATAAATTAAAGAGCAATTTAAGATTCTTGAAGCTTGTTCTTCCATGAAGTCAAATATGCAACATATGTTAAAAGCTGTAAATGTACTTCCAACAGGAACTAAGAAAACGTTTCAGTAGAATCTTCAGCTTTCATGACTTGGAGACTTCTAATACTATGAGTTGTTTGATGATGATGGTCAGATAATAGAATCTGAGTTGAATAGGGCTACAAATGAATGCTTAGAACTCTCTGGTAAATATTATGTTGGGGAAGACAGAGGTCAATATCATGAAGATATGTAGAACTGAATGACAGGCTTATAGAGTATGCTTTAGAAGAAACCCATAGGACTGTTGATGGAAGATTGTGTATGCCACTGTTATGGAACCCAAAAGTTAGTCATCTACTAGGCCGCAACTACAAATTAGCCAAATCAGTGTTGAAAACCCTTACATCTAAATTAGAAAAATTACCTGATAAGTTAGCCTTAGTAAATGACACCTTTAAGACTCAGGAGACATTAGGCATCATAGAAAGAATTGATAATCTTGAGGATTTTATGGATACTCATCCTGAGCATAGTTTCATGCCTTTCATGGGGGTCTTTAAACCAGAGAGGGACACCACTAAATGCCGTGTAGTTTTTCTTTCTAATTTGTATGAAAAAAGTTCTAAATCCCCAACTGCAGTTATCACAACATGGCAATATTTCCTGGGCCTTCATTAAACCAAAGTTAGCCTCCGCTCTCCTACAGTTAAGATTTGTAAGTTTTTATTATGCTTTGATCTTGAAAAAGCATTCAATCAATTGCTTTGACAGAAAATGATCAAAATAGACTACTGTTTCTTTGGTATAGAAATATTTGAGAAAGCAGATTATTCATTAGTAGGGTATAAATGTTCTAGGTTGAGTTTCGGATTAAGATGTAGTCCCACAATCTCATGTTGGCCCTCTTTAAAATTTTGATATTGGATGAAAGCGCTGGACTCCAAAATAAACAGGATGAAGTCTCTTGTAATATCAACAATATATATGGACAATGGGGCATACACTACAGATGAAGAAGCTGATCTTAAGTGGGCATATTCTGTGCTTCCTGATATATTCAAAAACTTATAGATTTAACTTGCAACAGTTTGCACAAATTGTTCATCTCTACAAGAGAATATTGATGATGATTTTGATAAAGTGACCTCTGACCCTATTAAACTGCTAGGTCTTCAGTGGCATCGTTCCACTGATAAGATTTCTACCAAGGCAATCATTTTAGATATTCAGCAAAACACTAAAGAGACTTATTTTGAAGTCTATTGCTAGCCATTTTGATGTGCACAATTTTAATGCTCCCCTTCTGAACAGAGCAAAGCTATTTTTGCACGATTTGCAAGTTCAAAGAAATTTGGGATGGGATGATACCTTGACAGACTCTCAAGTAAGGGAGTGGCGTTGTATTGCCAGGCAGGCAAACTCTGCTCCACCAGTTAAGTTGGACAGAAATGTTGGAAATAGGGAGGATTTATATGATCTTGTAGGATTTGCCGACAGTAGTAAGGTCATGTTTTGGGTTGCGTCATTTACCTTCTTAACTTGAATACAAATGTTTCTTTCGTAATGTCAAAATCGAAGATTGTCAACAACAATTGGAGTCAAAATCCATTCCGTCTCTTGAGCTACAAGCATTGTCTTTGGGTACAGAGTGCTTAATTGATATATGTCAAGATATTGCTGGAGATCGGTGCATTGAAGCTATAAAGATTAATAAACTGCGAATGTACTCTGACAGTCTGGTTACGGTTAGCTGGGTCAACTCGTATGTACATAAGCTTGATAAAATGCAAAAACGCTCAGTGTTTGTTCTTAATAGACTAGAACACATTGCTAACTTGTGTGAGGCACATCAGGTGGAGTTGTCTTTTGTTTCAGGTGGGGCAGAACCCAGCAGACTGTGTACCAGACCTATTTCTCATAATCAGTTAACTAAGACTAATTTTATCACGGGACCAGAATTTTTGACTGATGCATCAGATAACACTATTAGTAGAGATATTCTTACAGTACTGGTTCCAGACCCAGATTATTCTGAAGGGTAGAAAAATTTGCAGGTTATGTTGAAATTCAAGGCACTGATCATTATCAATTATTCCTCCTGAAAAGGTATCTAGTTTTGGTAAGCTGGTTAATATTAATGCTTTAGTGTTAAAATTTGTAAATTGTCTGAAAACCTCCTTAGTTCGCAAAACATCCAGACAAGTATTCTCATTGTTTCTTCACTCTGCTGATTTTAACTATTACAGGGAGGCATATCATAGAGTAATTCTGTTGGACCAGAGAAGTCTGTTTCCTGAGATTTGAGTACTTTAATTCTGCTTCAAAGAAATTAGTGACATTCCACCTTTGGTTTCTCAGCTAAATGTATACCAAGATAACAAAGGGTTGCTGAAGAGTAAAAAGGAAAAAGTGTGACAGAATCAAGAAAATTAGGAAATACAGGGAGTATGGTTTTCCACTGCTGATGTCAAAGTGTAGCCCATTAGTTCCTTTGTTTATTAGGCACACACATCTTAGCTTACATCATGCAGGGTGTTATTTCTGTTATACAAGAAATTAGGAAAACTGTTTGGATTCCCCATATATTTTCTTTAGTAAAGAAGTATATAAGGGCCTGTATTGGATGCAAAAGGTTCAGGGAAAGACCTATTAAATTAAATCAAAGTTCTTATCGTGAGGTTAGAATTGATCCATCAAATGTCCCATTCCGTAATATTTACATTGATCATATGGGACCCTTTTATGTTAAAGTGAACAATTCCAAAGCAGGTATGGATCCTTGTAATTAGTTGCATGTGGTCAAGAGCGGTAAATCTAGAGCTGTGTGATAGTCTCTCGGTTGAGGATTTGCTAAGAGCCTTGCAGCTCCACATTTATCAATTTGGAATGCCTGAGTATATTGTCTCTGATTTGGGAAAAACTCAATCAAATGACTGCTGGATCCAATATTTATAGAGACTTTTCTTTCTGAATTTGAAACTAAAGATTTTCTGAGAAGGCATAATATGAATGAGATCAAATTTGACCACTATTATAAGGGTAACAGTGAACTTGGGGATTAGTTGAAATCTGTGTTAAGCTGTCTAAAAAGACTGATACAAGAGCTATTGGTAAAAAATACATACCATACAGGATTGTTAGTTTATTGTATCTAAAACCACGTTTCACCTTATTAATCGCAGGCCTATAGCCTTTAAAGACGCATTGAGAGAATATTCTCTGGAGGAATTGCCTGAAGTCATAACTCCGGAGAAGTTGTTATATGGCCGCGATCTTGTAACATTGAATATCATTCCACAGTTGCAAGGTACTACTTTAGATCCGGATTGGTCAGTTGATCCAGTGGATTTGATAAGGAACTCCTATGAAAAACTTGTTAAAGTACAATCTAAGCTGATAGACATCTATAATAATGAATTTTTAAACCATCTTGTATATCAAGCAACAAGTAAAAAGGATAGGTATAAACCTGTACCACATAAGCAGTTAAAGGTAGGAGATCTAGTTCTAGTTAAGGAAAATATGACAAAGCCATTGATTACCCCATAAGGAATTGTTAAAGAGCTCACTCTAAGAATATTTACGATGAAGTTACTGGGGCTAAAGTAATGCTAGGTAAAAGTCGAAGATTTGTCAAGCGTCATGTGACAAGCCTGATTCCTTTAATGTCAAGTGATCATTGACAGCATGGCTAAAACTAAGGAAATCTTTCACGGAAGACCTTTAATCTGTATATATTACTAGTTAAGTTTTTGTTTTAAATTTATTTTCCATTGATTTTTCAGATGAAAATTCAATCCCTCCCCTCGGAGTGTATAAAAAATATATCTAAAAATATATTCCTATAACATTTTGTAAAAAGTTTATTGCTATTTTGGTGATTGAGAAAATTTCTTTATGATCGCTAATTACCTTACATGGAGAAACATTCCTTGGAATTGGTAATTATCTCGTAGTTTACTTATAATTTCTTTGAATTTGTTTTCCTTTAATTTGTTTGTTTTAATTTAATTCCGGTTTTGTTCAATTAATGTTTGAGGCTTTATTTTTCCTAATATCACCGTAAATAAAATTGTGCTAATTAACTGACCTCAACCTTCGTTGTGCAAACCAAAGTAAAGAGGAGTTAAAGATAACTACTACTACCTAATTTTCTGAATATTCCGAGCCAAACAACTCTACGAAGAACCTCGAAGTCACGGTCGGAAGAAAAAAGCAGTCCAACACCAACCGTCAAGGAGTGAAGACTCTCCCTCGCCTCACCTTCCTTTTGGATATTTTATGGATTTATATTCTTCGTCGTAGTGCTGGACATTTTTTCAGGACAACACAACGATGGGACTCATTGTGTTCAGTGCTATGAATACTGAGTGTAATACCATGAAGAATTAAATTATCTCTACACCTCGTCTGATGAATATGGAGGCGACCTCAGTGATGGCTATGGAATTATCATATCCATTCTCTATTTCATCCTATGAAGTCACTATAAGGTGGGTCATTGTATTGATTGGCACAATAGTAGTGGCATTTCTTGGTGACTTTTATCATCCTCAAGTCAAAAAATAAATAAAGCCTTGAGCACAGTAATTGAAAATCGCTCGTGAAACTAGGTTTGTTTATAGGCTACTCTAATTAAAATTATCAATTGTCGACCATAAATTGCTTGTTTATTGAAATTCGGCCTTTTAACATATATTCTAAGTGATGCCTTCATCACATATATTTAATTTGTTCACTAGGTCAAACTATGATTGAAATTGTTGGCTTTGATTTGCAATTTTAGAAATTAATATTAAATTGAGACTAGTTTTGGAGGTGAATTTAATTTGTTGATTCGCCTATATTGTGAAAAAATTTTTAGTGTAGTCAAAAATTATATATTTCATTTAAACAATTCTATACAAATTCTAGTTTCCAATTTGAATTGGTGGTTAAAGACTTATCTATCTTTTAGGGCTGGCTCAAGGTTGGTGGAGTGGAAAGCTTGTGGGACAGGAGTATATCTGCCAATGCTTTTAGGTTTGCTGACCAGAAGCAGTTACTACTCCAAGTGAACTAGCATCAACTGACAACCAACTACATATTAAAAATTTCTCAAAATGAATCTACAGATGTTAGTTTCTGTATTGCAAATAAATATTTTTTATAACACGGTCGTTTGTCCTAAGTGATTTTTTCTGCTCATGGCGACCGTGACAGGATTGAGGATGTTGGTTGTTAAGAATTGCTGCAAAAACCTAAAAGAAGGAAAAGGATGTAAGTTCGACAAAAAATGTAAATATGCACCCTGTAGCCATGAATCATAATCAAATAAAATAATCAATCAATAATAAAATCCAAAATAAGAAAGAAACAAATCCAAATAAAAGAGAGGAATAAAGAATATCAGGTAAAAGAAAAAAGCAAGCCATCAACGAGATATGCAGAGATGTCAGCAAAAATTTCAAAGCATCAGCTCCAAAATTCTACTCAAGAGATAATAACTGTATTTATTATGCAAGAGGATATTGCAGAAACGGAGAAAATTGCTGATTCAGACACAAAATGAATAATTATGATGAAGGAAGATCAAATATTATGGAAAAGTTGGATTTTTTAATGTCAGAATTTCTGGAAATGAAAAAAAGAACAACATACCAGAACAGGAAAGAGACATGGGAAAATCCTTATTATTACCAATATTAAATGAAGGAGAAAACACGCAAACCATCATAGTGATGAATGCGCAGGTTAGTTACGAGTAACTCAAAAAGAAAAATAGAGTATTTTAGAAGAACTAACCCAATTGAAAAGAAAATAGATATAATGAATATAAGTGAAACCTGGTATTCCCAAGAGACTGGGAATGATGACCAAATAAAAGGGTTCCAAACTTATAGATCAGATTAGAAAAAATAGGAATCAAGGGGGAACCGCAATATATGGAAAAGACAAAAAACAAGGAAAAATATATGAGAAATATAGTAACTCAGAATGTGAACTAATAGCGGTAGAATTTGAATCTGAAAAATTAATGAACATAGTAATATATAGACCTCCTAATACTAAAGAGTTTGACTTAATAATAGAAAAATTGGATGATATATGTAGAAATCACAAGGACTGGACTATTCTCCTATCTGGAGACTTCAACTTTCCTTTCGCAGACTGGAAAGAACGAATAGGAGATTGTGGATGTACTTATACATATAAAAAAGAAAGAAAGTAATAGTAGTGCAGAAGATAAGAGGCAATTCGAAAAGCTATTAGATATGATACTAGAATACCACATTCAACAAATAAATCACCTGCCAACAAGAAAGGAAAAATACTTTAGGAGACCTAGTATTTGTGAACGAGGTGAATTATGTTAAAGAAATAATAGTTTATAATGCGAGTATTTCAGACCATAATGTCAAAGAATTATCAGTCCATTCCAAAGCAAGTGAAAACAGAGATAAGCAAGAAATGAAAAAGTGGGAAGGATATGGAAAAATACAACTTCTACAGTAAAAATATAAAATAGTCAGAAATAAATGAAGAATTAAACAAAGATTGGGATAACATTTTTCGTAAGTGATGACATAGGGTAAATACGGAAGATATTATATAAAATATTAGAGAAAATAGTGGATAAATATATACCGAAGAAGAAAAGTAAACATCAGTCATGCATACCAAGAGACAGAAGGATCTTGTTCCAGAAAATCAGAAAGTGGAAAAAAGGTCTTGCAAAAGAACAAAATGCATGGAAAGTTATAGAAATAAAAAGTAAGATAGAAAATGCAGAACAAAAAGATTATGCAATCAAAAGAAAATGAAAAACGGGAATTGGAAGAAAAACCCTATTAAATATCAAGCAAAACCCCAAACTATTATACTCATACGCGAAGAAGATGATAAGAGAAGACTAGAAATAGGCCCTCTAAGAATTGAAGAAGGAGATTAACGAATGGAAAAAAAGGAATTTGCAACATATTGGCAGAACGATATAAGAGAGAATAGATAATGAAGATAATGATATAGAGTAAGGGATGAAATAGTGAATATTTAGCTGACATAGATATTAATGAAGCTGATATTGTGCAGGCTGTTAATAAATTAAAAATGGAGCTGCAGCAGGCCTGATGGAGTTCCTGCTATTTTGTTTTTAAAGAAAGTAGTTCATTCTATCGCAAAGCCACTTGCAATATTAGAAGACAAAGTGTAGATACAAGGCAAGATTTATTATGAGCACAAATTAGCATATATTACCCCTACTTTCAAAGTGGATCAAGAATAGAGGCAAGTAATTATAGGCTGTGAGTCTAACATCACATATTATGAAAGTGTATGAAAGGGTAATGAAGAAAAATATTATGAAACATTTAATAAAAAATAATTTGTTTAATATAGGACAACATGGTTTCGTACCCGGAAAAAGTACACAAACCCAACTGTTAGTCCACCGTGAGAACATATTCAAAAATATGAAAAGCGAAATGAAACAGATGTGGTTTATCTAGACTTTGCAAAAGCTTTTGACAAGGTAGACCATAATATAGTAGTGAAGAAAATTAGAAAACACAATATCTGTGGATAAAAGTAGGAAGATGTTTAAAAGAATTTTTACACAACAGAAAACAGATAGTTATTGCAAACGACGAGAAATCGGATGAAGCCAAGGTAATATCCGGTGTGCCACAAGGTACGGTGTTAGCTGCATTACTGTTTGTTATTATGATTGCAGACATAGACAATAATGTTAAGGATTCGGTAGTGAGTAGTTTCGCCGATGACACAAGAATAAGTAGAGAAATTACTTGTGATGAAGATAGGAACGCTCTACAAAGAGACCTTAACAAAGTATATAATTGGGCAGAGGTAAATAGGATGGTATTTAACTCTGATAAATTTGAATCAATAAATTATGGAGACAGAAAGAAAGCTATATGCATATAGGGGACCTAATAATGAGACAATCACAAATAAGGAAGCAGTTAAAGACCATGGTGTGATGATGAATAGGAACATGTTATGCAATGAACAAATAGCAATTCTGTGGCAAAATGTAAAGCAAAAATGGGAATGTTGTTACGGCACTTCAAAACAAGAAAAGCTGAACACATGATTATGCTTTATAAAACATATGTTCGTAGTCACTTGAATATTGCAATATGATATGGTACCCACACTATCAAAAGGATATTGCACAAATAGAGAGTGTACAAAGGTCCTTTACAGCTAGAATAGAAGAAGTTAAAGACCTTGACTACTGGGAAAGACTACAATCCTTAAAATTATATAGTCTAGAAAGGAGAAGAGAACGCTACATGATAATTCAGGCATGGAAACAGATAGAAGGAATAGCAGAAAACATCATGGAACTAAAAATATCAGAAAGAGCAAGCAGAGGTAGATTAATAGTGCCCAAAACTATACAGGAAAAAAAAAAAAAATAAGGAAAGCACACAGGACATTAATCCACTACGCACCAGCATCAATAATGCAGCGGGTCTATTCAATGCGTTGCCAGCTCATCTGAGGAATATATCAGGAGTGAGCGTGATGTGTTTAAGAATAAGCTCGACAATATCTAAAAAACTGCATCCCAGACCATCCAAGATTGGAAGATGCAAAATATACCGGAAGATGTACTAGCAACTCTCTGGTAGACATTAGAGGTGCCTCACACTGAGGGACCTGGGGCAACCCGAACAACATGTAAGGTCTGTAAGGTAAGGTAAGGTCTCTCTCTCTCTCTCTCTCTCTCTCCATCCTCCACCCTCTCATCTCTCTCTCTCCCTCTCCTCCTCCGCCTGCCTTCCACCATGTCATGGATTCGAACCAGCGCAAAGAAGAAAAATCAGGACTTCAGTGGAGTTACCGACGCGGTCAACAAGTGAGGTATAAGTTGATACGGATTCCAACCTCACAAATCACTTTTGAATCCACGATTGGACGAATTATTATCAACTGAAAAGTTCCCCTTTGATTTAACATATATGGAAGTATGTTAACTTGGAAGTAGAGCGAATTGGATATTAATGGGTATATTTAGCTTAATCATAATATATATATATATATATATATATATATATATATATATATATATATATATATATATATATATACATATACTTTCTAAGGCATAAAAAATATTTATCATTCAGAGCTTAACCTGACTCAACACCCACTCTACTATTTGTATTAAACAGTTTCCCTTGAGATACTAAGTATAGTTCAGATATTTCCCTTTCCTTTTGTTAGAATTGTTTTAAATAACATGTTCAGTATTTGGATTATTTAAAAAACAATAAATATTCATTATTTCTTAAAGGTGGAAGCTTATGTTATATCGTAGGAAAGCGATTGTTGCTTCCATAACAAAAAGGAAACATGCATTGCTGTCTCTTTCCTCACAAAAAGGAAATCCAGGAATAGGGCTACCGACGGCTCTCTCTTGCTACACATTCGTGAACGTAATCATTTCAATACTTCCCATTACGAATTCAGTCTCTATGTATTTGTCAATGCAGATTGCTTACGTGTTTCCAGTCTGCACTGTGGTATTTTCTTTATCCAGGACGGAGTGGATTAAAAACGTGTATGATCGCTGCATTTCCTGACTTTTCCTGCCAATATTTGATGAACAATATTCGCTATAGCCTAAAATTGCCTTATTGATCTTAGATAGGATGATTGTTGCTATAACATTTATGTGCCGCAAAGAAAACATAATATTTGAAGAGGATAATCATTATAAGAAACTTTTCCTTTCATAGAGCGACCCTGACATGAATATGTAAAGCTCTGAGGTCAATTCCTAAATTAAAACTTGCCACAACACTTATTGCCATCACTTCCCGATCTCTAATTAATGTTTACAGACGTTTCACTCTAATACGTTCAGCCAATTACGGGCCATAAATTAAGTAATTTTATAGTTCATCAAGAATGGTAGAGTCGATAAATGCCCTACCCACTGCCACTCGACGTTTATTTCTGGCACGTTTTGGTTCCTAGAATATAGAATGCATACAGCAAAAAGACAATATTTGGCTAGTCTGCTTTCAGGACTCGAGGGGGTCGCACTGTGAGTTATTACTGATCTTATTGGAATGTTGTAGCTTGAATCTCTGATTTGTTTTACCTTACTTCTATAAACAAATACCACCTCAGGTTCACAGTGAGTTATCAAAATCAAGATATAACATTTTAGCTTTAAATGTACGTATGTTGGTGAATCTAATTCTCTGTCCTCAATGGAAAGTTGTAGTAGTTAAGAATAAACATCTGGTTCCTCAAAGCAGCAGCTCATCACAGTACCTCGTTAAAGCAATAAAAATCTAGATGATCTCTCTCCCTTTAGAATTCCCCTTCTTAGTCGTATTCTTATTTGTAGAAGGAAATGTTTTTGGTTTTTGGGCCAAGTGTCCCTTTTAGATCTTGCGATTCATTTATTTCATTGTTTTACTGAATTGACAATATACTACAAGAAGGAAACCACTATTATTTTCCTCTGCTTCATCTTTGTAAATATCATAGAAGAACGTATTTTTAATAATTAAAACTTTCATTTGGATGTTGCACCCACACACACACACACCATATACTGCCCTTCATCTTTCATCATTTTATATTTCTTTGCTATAAATGGATGAACATTCGGCTTCCCTCACTCAAATTATCTATGTCCTCTATTGGAAACGTCGTCGTCACCCCAAAAGATATTTATTGGTAAGCGTCGTCACCCAAAGATCTTTATTGGAAAGCGTCGTCACCCAAAAGATCTTTATTGGAAAGCGTCGTCACCCAAAAGATCTTTATTGGAAAGCGTCGTCACCCAAAAGATCTTTATTGGAAAGCGTCGTCACCCAAAAGATCTCTATTGGTAAGCGGCGTCACCCAAAAGACTTCAGGGAACCCACAAATGTTTGACTCCAAAGATTGCTGATCACGTAACAGTGAAAATTAGTTCAAATACTCTGCACTCTTAAAACTGAAAATGAATATTTTAGCTTATCCAGCAACCACTCTCAAAACCTAATATTTTCTAAGTTAACAATATTTCATATGAATCATTCAAATAATGCAAGTTGTTATAACCTTCACGTGAATCATGTCCAAATAAAGCAGTCGATTATGAGTTTCATGTGAATCATATTCAAATAATGCAAGTCGATTATAAACAGAAAACTTGAAGGAAGTAATACATGCGAAGATCCCTGTATACAAACGAGCCACTTCTGCTGAGACCAACGGCAGCTAGATGTTGCTCTTGTCCATGGACAAAAAATGATTATTCTTGCGAAATGCGTCAAACTGTTTTTTCCATTCAGAACTGAAGAATGGGCCCCATACCTGGTTGCTCTGGAACTTTGTGAAACAAAGGAGAAAAAGACAGAATATGGAATACTGGAAGGAATAAAGTGATTGTGTCTGCAACATCTGGGTGATGTCAATATGAGGGCTTTTGTAATTTCATAAGTCCCATTTTTAATTACTTTTATCAATTAATTTACAGTTCCTCATGAACACTAAATCGGGACAATCAAAATGTTGCAGATAATGAAATATCACCAACCAACTTATTTTAAAACATATATAACCAATTTCGGCAATATTTTGGACATTTGGCATAACCCAAGTTAATTGTTATTATCACTTTGCACTCAGAGCGTTCAGGAGCTGGTCATGTAGGCTGCTCATCAAGTGTCCATGTTCCAGACAAATATGGCCTATTTGAGATGTGCTAGATTACTTGCTCATGTCCCTCTCTTTGGTATGATGAACTCCATTTCCTAACACCCGGTTTTATTTACTGTAACTTAGTATTTTCAGTTTCATCGCTCCATTTTATGTTTCAAGATATTTATAATACCTATTTTTATGTGTGCTACATAATCATAATAAGGATATTTATATTTTGATCTGTCATATGGAGGCTTCTTTCTCTGCTGTATAAGACTCTTTGTTTCCCTTGGTCCCTAAATGGGCAGGGATTATCAGTTAGAGATCACTGACATATTTTGTTTTGGGATACTACAGTATATCCCACGCCATCTCGTGATTTAGATCCTTCTTTGTAGATTGCGTGATGTTAACTTTGTAGGGGTTATATGTTCTACTGGTGTATATGAGTAACTTTTTGATAGATTTCTTGTGCACAAATTCTTATTTTATTCATAGTCCAAGGAGGAGGTAATTTTACTATTGAAGACAATTGAATATTTATATCCAGCATCTCAAACAGTCTTGTAACTCTAACAAGGAAAGAGGTGATGATTGTTTATGAAATACATCTGTTTAATTCAAATAATATTTTTGTTTGAGTATCACTTATTTGGATTCTTAGGGCACTCTTCATTCTTACTAGTTCTCTAGGAAGAGACAGTGGAAGTTCACCACATTCGACTTATAAAGATGAGGTTGATGATGATCAAAAGGCTACTGATCATATTCTAAGGGCTTCCTGTGGAATTGGATCCAACATTTTCAACGTTGCGGATGATGCTGGGCCATATATTTCGCCTCCATAATCAATGATAGGCACACGGTTGCTTTATACTGTACGGTAGGGGTAGGCTATCGGCTCCACAAGTAGTGTTCGATAATTCTTTTTTATATTTAATACTCTTTTGATTTCATGTATGTTAAGTGTGCTTTCCAGTTCAAGTGAGTATCAAATCTTAATCCCAAATTTGTTGCTTTTTGGAAAATTGGCATGCTATGGTTTCTGATTTTTAAATCTATGTCTTCACCTTTTTCCAGTTTTAATCTTTATAAAACATGATGGCCTGAGTATAGCCTATGGAAAATTTAAAGCTACAGATGAGATCCATTCATCTGTTTTTTATGCTTTTATTAATGATTCGCTCTGCATGTTTTATGCGAAATGGCCGAATATATATGACAATCCATATACACGTTACTTTTATTCCAATAGTAGATTATTACTGACATAATTTATTACTAGTAGTAAAACAGTGTGCAACTAAGGACGCTTCCATGTGGAACACCATTTTCAAGTGGAAATATTATTGACAATACATCATTAATTCTCACCTGAATGAGATCTGTCAGAAAGTTTTGGATGACCCCTGGGTAAATGTCCATGGATGCTGTTTTTACCTAACGATTATAATGTTACTACTTCCATGTATTATCACAGTGTCAAAAAAGACAGCTACAGTAATTTGTATTCGTTCAAATCCTCTGATATTTGGTCATCCAAGTTAGATACAGACTCTAATGTGGATCTGTGAGTGGTAGTCATTCTATATTTTCTCTAATGTGCCATGTTAGTCGAGCAGTTATCATTTTCTCTGGTAATTTGCATAAGCAACTTGTCAAAGAAATTGGTCTGCAATTATTTACATTACTGGGATCCTTTCCAGGTTTGGAGACAGGAATAATTATAGATTTACGCCATTCATCAGTAGATAAATTTCGAAGCCATGAATGATTAAAGAACTGTAATAAGTATGACTTTGCCAAAGGTGCTAAGTGGCAGATCTTCTCAAAACAAATATTGTCACCTCCAGGAGCGTATTGCAATTCTTCCATATCAGATTTTCTATTATCATGATATATCTTTTATTGTTTCAAATTTATATTGATAACATAGTCCTTTTTTTGTAAAGTTCCTTCTAATATCAGTGATGTTTTATTTATTTACTGAACTTGCTGTTCGAATTATCTATTCGCCTTCATTTTGAGTCTTTTAGTTTTTATCAATTCTGTCAAGTTATCAGAAAATTAACAAGAAATTTATTAGTTTCATTACGATCTTTTATATACTTTAAATGGTGGGATATTCCTAGTTTATTTCATATAGCTCCCAACCTGTTATATAAATGTTATATTGAGGAACTTGCTTGGCGGGATTATTTTATAATAATGAAATTGATATTTGGAATTGATCACTGGTGTGCAAGTCATCAACTGTATTCCAGTCTAATCGTCTAATCTGAACCCTACACCCTGTTGCACATAGAGTTAAGTCTATTGAGGAAAATGTTCCAAGTGTTTTTTGAAAAAATATGTGCTGATTTCGTGATCATTGTTTGAATCCATGAATTCTTCAATTGTACTTCCTGTTCTATTTGAGATTTTACAAAATACAGTCCCATATTGAGTTGTGAACATTAAAATCCCCTACTATTAACGTAACTTCCTTGACTCTGTCAAGCAAAGTCTTAAGTTTTATCAGCGTCGTAATTTTATTAGGTTTGGTTGTATAAATCATAAATTGCATAATTATCGTTTATATTCGTATTTTAATACTTGATATTTGCAAGTCACTAAAGTTTCCAGGTACATTGTTTTTCATAACATGCTTTGTTATGTACATATATGGCTGTACCTAAATTTCATTCTTCCTCTCTAGATGTAGCTGCCAAGGTATATTTAACTATTGTTCATACAGTTTTGCTGTAAACATAACATCATTGCCTCATATTCTTTCAGCAATCGTTGTATTTCACTTAAGTGTAATTTGTCTGCAAACTACTTTTTAACATTCCACTGTATAATTATTGGAAACATTACGTTAGCGTGTCCCAAGTGTTATTTTCTTTATCTGCATTATCAATTTGCATCTTTCTTTATAACATATTAGGTGTCCAATGTACATACAACCAACCCTTTTCGTGAATGTCTAAATTAGTATTTTCTTCATTTTTCTATCTTATAAAACTCGTGGGATAGCTTTGTGGAAGCTGTCTTTTGTTATGCTTCTGTTTTTGTTGTACAATTCAATGAAGCATTCATTACATTCACACTTGTTTTCATGTAATTTATTTTTCGATTACTCTTACTCCACCAATTATTGGCGATGGAGTAATCCCTTCTCCTTTCAGTATCATCCTTGTCAATGGTTTGTTTTCTCTACTATTTTTTTCTGATGTTGTGAGTCTCTGCCTCCATTGGTTTTATGATCATTTTAGGAGACAAAGGTATATTCTTATATTTGTTCAGTTTATGATCTTTCTTCAGGTGTTTTTGTCTTTAGGTTAACTGATGTTTCTCTAATAATAGTTGGTTTTTAGTTTTGGATGGAGTGCTATCTAACTGCCTCTTCTTATCTTTAGCTTCCAGTTCATTACAGCTTTCTTCTAATATGTCTGTGGCACATGTATTATCTTCTTGTGCTTACATTTGCCTTAATATCTCAAATGAATTTGAACAAACACTATCCATATTAACATTTGTAAACGTTGCTTGGTTCTTTGTTATTTTAGTTTCTTCCTGCAAAGTAATTATCATTCGTGTTATCTACCAGGGTTTTGCTACTCTTATCTATTCCCGTTTGTGTTTCATTATTTTTGATCTTGACATAGAAGAAGAGGAGGTACGTTTCCCAGCGGGATCATGCATTCCTCTAAAATTTAATTCCAATTTGGTCTCTTTTATCGGCATTCCTGTTCTCTCCTGCAGTAGTTTTAATTCTGTATAGTATATACTATAAGACATGCATTCTTAGACCTTGCATGGTGATTTTGCCCATAGTTATTGGTTCACTACACCTCCAGTGTGTGGCATGATCGTATAGAGATATTTCGGCAATGTTTCCTTGTATGTCCATACTTACTAGAGTTTTGGCACTGTAGTGGTTTTATAACATTCGGTCTCAGTTCTCTGCTTCAGTCGTTAGTTTTATTTTTCAAGGGTAATTCTCGGCCATAAAATCTTATCTTTGCTATTCTTTGTGTTTTTCTATTATGCTGTCTACTGCGTGTTGTATATTTCCCAATCTTTCACGTTGTTATAGCCCTTTTTAAGGAAATCCAGCTAAATTTTCTTTACTATTGGTTCTTCATTATTATCAGGAAGCACTATGGTATCCTGCACACTATTGATACTGTCGTAGTTTTTTGTACGCACCTTTATATTATCAATGTTTTTTAATGTCAAGTAATTTTCTGATTGATTTTTTGTTATGGTTTCTATCGACCACATCTTATCTTTAATTTGTCTGAAGGAGGTTACAGTGGTCATCAGCTGTGCCGAGACGGTACCATCAAAAGGCCCAGGGATACTCGATTCTTTATAGCTACTACTCATAAAGATTAAAGTATAAAAAAAAGATTAACCTGAATACCTTAAAAAGATATCATCAGCCTTTCATGGAGTTTATTCTTCCACCAATGGCACAAGTGAGAGTCGACTCTCAAATGTTTGCGCCACTACTTTACCTCATAGGGGATGGCACGAAACAATTAAAATGGCCAAGTGTAAGCCAAGCCAACTTGCTATGACAAAGGGTATTACAAGAATACAATCATTCCTACCCTAATCATATTGTGGGCAAACCGGATAGAATGCCGAGAGTCCTATCCCCAGAACCAGAAGCCCCTGGAATCTGTGGCCTAGCCCCGCAGCATAGCTCCACCCTTTAGCTATCAATCTGATATCTCTCAGGTCCAAACATTATCAGGTAGTTGATGATCTTACCACAGTTCCCACTATTTAGCATCAGATAGAAACTCAATCCCAACTGTGATATCTAGAAAATCCCATACTTTTAAACCAAACCCATGGACAAATTTCTGGGTTCAAGAGCCCCCTTACCACGTCAAAGTGGTCCCAAGTCGAAAAGCAATTTTAGCAATGAAGCCTAAGCATGAAGATTGCACGGGTGCAAATGTGTTTGGAGAAAATTACAGTGAAATAACTATATGATACAGGAGCAGAAAAAACATAATGGACCAAAAAGTCGATGGCAGTATTGTTACTATGTATATAGTTCATGGGAGTAAATACTGCATAATGGTGCATTTTTTTTTTTTTTCCTGGCCGGAAAGACAAGGTTCACAGTACCGAGTTTTATCTTACTGTAAGTTGGGAAGGAGAAAATGGATGGAAAAGCATTGTTTAGTTTAATTGAAGAACTTTGAAACAAAGCAACTTGATGTTGGGTGGTGGGTGGGTGATGGTGGGCAAGCAGGGCCCGGAACAGTAAGAACAGGTAGTGGTCATTACTTAGCAGATAATATAAAGTTATATTGGATAAAAGGTTTAAGATGAAAAGTCGGGGGGGGAGGGGTGGGGATAAAGCCATAAAACTAATCAAAACAAACAAGTTTGATACAAAAAAACAAGCAAGAATAATGTAATTAAGAGGAAGTGAAGGAGAAATAAGTTCATGTCAGTGATAGCAGTAAAACATATAAGTAAGCAAAGTTCAAAATAGATGGGAGGGCAGTATATATATAGAATTATATATATAATATATATATATATATATATATATATATATATATATATCTATATATATATATAGTATTGATGTTAGATACATCAATATATTATAATATATATATATATATATATATATATATATATATATATATATATATATATATTGATGTATATACATCAATATATATATATATATATATATATATATATATATATATATATCTATATATATATATATATATATATATATATTATATATAGTATATATATATTGATGTATATACATCAATAGATATATATATATATATATATATATATATATATATATATATATATATATATATATATATATATATATATATATATATATATATATATATATATATATATATATATCATATATATATATATATATATATGTGTGTGTGTGTGTGTCTGTGTGTGTGTCCTGATCTCGGTCATTTGTGGGTTAGGGATATGAAGGAAAAACAGGAGAGATAAGTTTACATGCATGCAATGTAGGACATGCAAAAATAATAATCGAGGGAACGTTCAACACAGGTGTATTCTTCTTAGCTACACAGGTGGCCTTTAACTGTAATATTTACGTTAACTATGCTAGTGCACAAACGGACGGCAGGTTAGACTTATTGATGCTCATGACGATACACGTCTTTGTGTGGCGATCGACGGGAACGCGGGGCACTGGCTGGGCACTCTGTGCTATATGGGACCCGCTTACGAACTCATCTGACCGATGATGCGGCCTGTTTCAAATGCCCCCTTTCAGATGGCATCGTTATGCAAGAAGCTGATTGGTTATTCTGGCTCCTTAGACACAAGGGCCAATCACGAAGGGATATAGAGATACGTGGCACTCTTTTGAACTGCCCAAGCCACGCTAACTTGCAACGTCTTTGGCGGCTGACTTGTTTTGTTACACATACACACAGCATCACTTATAACGGGTTCACGGGACTTCAGAATATCACAGAGAAGGCATATTCAAAACTGTATCGAATTAGCTCATCACTCCCTCCCCAGTTCTTGCGTCCCGCAAGACATACACTGATCTTATGATTTGCGCATTGTTGTTCTTTGAGTGCCACACCACCTTTGAGTGCCGTACCATCCAGTTTGTGCAAAATTTAAACTATTAGGGTTGGGCCATTTGGCGTGTTACAAACACAAGTTACAGCAAATGAATCTCACGCCTCACAATGTGTCATACAGAAAAACAAATTTAGGTTCACATTCAATAATATCAATAAGAAAATGGATAGCCACAGCTCCAGTTCAAAAAGTTAAATTCATAAAAATTCACATAACATGAGTCAAAAATGAAACGTTACTCATAAGAAATTTGGTAAAAGTATAAGAAAACTTACTGAATTCCTTCTGCAACAAAATTAAAACAAGAAAATAAAAAATAAAAATTTAAAGATTACACACACAAAAAAAATAACTTTTTTCCAAAAATAATCTCACATTCCCACTTCATCGATGGAAAATCACAAATTTCTGACAAAGCATAAACAGCATTGGCTATGATATGAAATTTTGGACACAGTATAATTGACATCAATAGAAATTAATAAAAATGAGATGCATTGCAATAAGATGTTTAATATGACTTGAAACGCAATCAAATTAATAATGCAATAAAAAATAATCAAGTTATAAACACATAGACTCACTTATCATATGTACACTTCCATGGCACTCGCTCAGCAATTTCACACAACAGCTGACTCACTTGCCTCTGTTTTCTGTGCAACTCACCCACAGGTGTAACTGAAACTCTTAAATGTATGTGTCGCAGTTCCTCTCTCTCTCTCTGGCTCGTGCCTTACAGTACTCTTGGGAAGAGCGTCTGCTACTCTTTTTGCTCTAACAGTTGCTCGATCCTACGATCTTGTTCGGAAATTAACATTCTTTAGGACATTTCTGTATCAAGAAAAAATGCAATTTGTTTTCACTTCCTCATCAAATTTAAAAATTACTTCTCTTTCCCAATGAAAATCAGACTACTCTTTCAACAAACATATAAGTCTCGTTACTTTACTCAAACAAACTCTAATGAATTTACTTTAATAATTCTGCCTTTCAATCTTAACTGCAATTCTTCGATGGGGACAAATGGAATGAATTGTCGCTCGTGATACTTTAACTATAATCAGAACACGGCTTAAGAGAACCATCCTTTTTTTTCTCTTATTTTTTTTTGTATACATTTTTTTCTAACGTTACTTCTACAATTTCCCTATCTGCATTTCCCTAACACAACATGCTATTGATTACGCTACTAAAGGCTACACAACTCGTTCATTGTGCAGTCGAATTAATACTAATAATACTATCAGTGACAACTTTTAGCAATCACGACGGCTTGTAGGCGGGGCGGGGTTTCCTACCTCCGGGGGTGTGAAGGGTATCCTCTCATCACATCCCCATAGTGTCCCAAGACACTATCCTGTAACTGTCCCTCTCTGCCATACGGTTTAGATGTTCCCGTTTTCTATGCAATTTGCTCACAGGTCAGCAACTCTATTAGTGCCAGCAGCAGTGCCGGCGATCGCTACTGATGCTTTTAGTTTGCTTGTATCTTCTTCTCATCGAGCCTGGATTCTCTCACTGGTTGCTGGCTGTCATCTGACGTCTATCAGCTATTCCTCATTCTAACATCGCTTCATCCTATCCATACCTTAGGCAGGTATCGTGACTTCCTTCACGGGTCGAGGTTGGTAAGGGAATTTCTGCACTATTCACCTTAACATCATCCCTCTACTCTTTGATAGGTCGCGATCAGAAGTAGGAGTGGACTTCCCCCTTCCCACGGGGTCACGGGGAAGAGGCTCTGGTTGACCTCTCTCTGTCCCAGGATTCTTGACTCGTGGGTGGACAGGTTCGTCTTCTACTTCTCAGGGCTGTGGACTGGTATCCCTTCCCTCATAACAAGACAACAAGGCGTCCCTTGTTCTCGGGCACTGCAGAACAGTCCCTCACGGCACTGGGGGTAAGCAGGGGTACTACCTTCCCGGCATTACCTCCATGCCATCTCCTGCTACTGCCAACTTCCGTCCTTCCTCGTGAGGTTGTACTGCTCGCCATCTCTCCGTTCAAAACACGTTCGTTACTCCTCTACTTGGTCTGCTACACGAGTCGGTTACTCGGGGGGTCACGAAGGGTCACGAAGAGTGTTCGGGTGCCACCACCATCGTTTGAATTTGGCGCTGCAACCATCGATTTTGAATTCTCCCACACTACTCTTTGTCTGTTCATATGTCTCGTACGGATTTTTCCAATATTTGGTGAATACTACCGCCGATTGGAATTATTCTCTCGCTCGCTCGTTATCGAATTCGGTCGTGAAACTGTCTATAACAGTGGTAATTTATTAAGGATTTCTGCGATCGCACTCTGTCTGTCTGGTTAGCACTGTGTTTTTCAAAATCGTATTGTGTGTGATTGTACACTGTCTTTCTGGTTAGCACTGTGCATTTCGAATCGTATGGTGTGATTGTACACTGTCTTTCTGGTTACCGCTGTGCATTTCGAAATCGTAGGGTGTGTGATTGTACACTGTTTTTCTGGTTAGCGCTGTGCATTTCGAAATCGTAGGGTGTGTGTATTGTACTGTTTTTTCTGGTTAGCGCTGTGCATTTCGAAATCGTAGGGTGTGTGATTGTACACTGTTTTTCTGGTTAGCGCTGTGCATTTCGAAATCGTAGGGTGTGTGATTGTACACTGTTTTTCTGGTTAGCGCTGTGCATTTCGAAATCGTAGGGTGTGTGATTGTACACTGTCTTTCTGGTTAGCACTGTGCATTTCGAAATCGTAGGGCCTCTCGATTTATTATTTCCGGTCATAGCACGGTTCGCCACTTTTCTGCCGATTGCTTTATCCATAACTGTTTTTATCCAGTCTGTTCGTTTCACCATTTCCCTCGTCATCACAGTTCATTGAACTTTCTCTCGTTTCCATGTTTATTTCACTTCATATCACTGTTTGTCAGCTAAAATGATTTAGCACTAACGTTTGTTTGACACCTCAAGACCTCACAAGACCCTATATGATCCCACAAGACTCTCAAGACCCCACAGGACCTTACAGTACTCAGGAAACCCACAGGACCACACAATACCTTACAGGACCTTAAAGTACCCCACACCAGACACCAAAATTATATGACCTGATCTCAGTCATTTGTGGGTTCGGGATATGAAGGAAAAACAGGAGAGAGATAAGTTTACGTTCATGCAATGTAGGACATGCAAAAATAATAATCGAGGGAACGTTCAACACAGGTGTATTCTTCTTAGCTACACAGGTGGCCTTTAACTGTAATATTTACGTTAACTATGCTAGTGCACAAACGGACGGCAGGTTAGACTTATTGACGCTCATGACGATACACGTCTTTGTGTGGCGGCCGACGGGAACGCGGGGCACTGGCTGGGCACTCTGTGCTATATGGGACCCGCTTACGAACTCATCTGCCCGATGATGCGGCCTGTTTCAAATGCCCCCTTTCAGATGGCATCGTTATGCAAGAAGCTGATTGGTTATTCTGGCTCCTTAGACACAAGGGCCAATCACGAAGGGATATAGAGATACGTGGCACTCTTTTGAACTGCCCAAGCCACGCTAAACTTGCAACGTCTTTGGCGGCTGACTTGTTTGTTACACATACACACAGCATCACTTATAACGGTTTCACGGGACTTCAAACTGTATCGAATCAGCTCATATATATATATTAATATATATATATATATATATATTTTGATATATATATATATATATATATATATATATATATATATATATAGAGAGAGAGAGAGAGAGAGAGAGAGAGAGGAGAGAGAGAGAGAGAGAGAGAGAGAGAGATGTATATATATACTATATATCTTACAACCTTTTGACATACTACACAAACTGGAAACCCTTACCTGTTGACAGCGGGCGCCCTCTATCTGCAAACATGTCGTTAGGCTATTAAGCTCACATAAATACATAAATATACTATTTAGTACCCAAAGCAGATGAACATAAAATAGAACAAAATGATTGATTAATAAGTCATAGTGTTAAAAACCCAAGTCTGCCCCACAAAGAAAACTATTAAGTTATCATTCCACTCTCCTGGCTAAGTATTTACTCCCAGACCCAAAATGTCAATTGTTTCATTGTATTAGTCAAGATAGAGAATCCCGTCCCTAATATCATGGAATAGAGCCCATCTGTAATAAAGATACATAACATAACATTAAGTAAAGAGATATACTTCACACTTCTCTCTTTTCAAAAGCAATATTAAGTAAATAGATACATTTCACATTTCTCTCTTTTCAAAGGCAACAGTTTCTAAGTCATTTAAAATATGTGCCATACCTTTAAGATGGGGTTTTCTCCCGACACCTAGCGTTTACTCAACCATATTCTTTCCTATCACAAAAGGAATGTCTCTTTCCCCAAGTGCCTCGGTCGGTTAGACCTGTGACATTCGTACAAACGAATGTACATACTCGACACACCCCAAACTGCCCCTGGCAACAGTACGGACAGCCTCCAGATTAAAAATGAATACGAATCAGATTCCATCATTCAGCCTCTACAGC
Source organism: Macrobrachium nipponense (assembly GCF_015104395.2). Taxonomy (NCBI): domain Eukaryota; kingdom Metazoa; phylum Arthropoda; class Malacostraca; order Decapoda; family Palaemonidae; genus Macrobrachium; species Macrobrachium nipponense. The sequence goes on along the minus strand of NC_061108.1, from coordinate 64,537,319 downwards.
TCAATCTGTCTCCAAGCAAGACACAATATGTAATTCACTAAGACATCACACACTTGTAAGATATATATTATATATATATATATATATATATATATATATATATATATATATATTATATATATATATATATATATATATATGTAACTTATATTTTCCCTGTGCGATCTTTTCTTTTATTATCATGTATATATTGAATATACAGTGTTTGATATTTTCAATATGCATACCCACGATTTGTGATAGCCTTGCAGACCACCTTCCTCCAGTTTGTGTCCAGGGTCGGCAGCCAAAGGTGTAACATTTGCCCCCTATCACAGTATCACCTTTGATAATGGAGTGACAAATATATTTGTTTTGTTATGAGATGTTATTTCTTCTGCTTGCGCTGTCAGTGAGTCTGCCGGAAGGAAAACTTCGTAGCATTCACCCTCAGTTTTTCTCTCCCAGTATTCTTTCCTTCTCCTTCACCCTCTTTGCTCCCTTGTTGGGCAAAGAGGAAGGGTGGGGGGCGGGTGTTTGTTGGCAATTGTGTGTCGTATTCTTCGGGGATGTCCTCTCACCTTCGAAGGTAGTGCCCTTCATAACAAGAGGAGTCACCTTTTATTAATTTTATCTTAATTTTCTTCAGGTTGGCAGTAAGCTGTCATAGGACACAGCAGTAAATGGTTGGTTATCTCCTTGTTAGTTTTCCTAACCTTCAGAAGTGTACCAGTGACACTGCAGTATACTGTGGCACTGCCTTTTGTGTGTGTGTATAGTTCCCTTGCTGTGCCTTCTGTTAGATAACTGCTGTTGCCCTGACGACCAGTCACGGGGCAGCCACTGCTGTGCCTCTGGACCCAGCTGCCCTGTAAATCCTGCCACTGCTATTTTCGTTTCCTAATCAAAATTCCATAGAAGAAGCCCTATAGTAGAGATGTCAGCTGCCAATGCTTTTCTCTTCTTTTTCTGAGGCTCGGGGAGGTCCCATGAAACCAGATAGGGCCCTCCCTCTTCCAAAGAAAAGGAAGACTGCTTCCTGGCCACCAAGAAGTCGTTCTGCAGGATTTCTAAAGGGCTGCTTCCTTCCGAGGAGGCAGTGCGATCTCTCGCTGACTCTCTCCAACCTTAGGGCGCAGAAACTGATTTGCATGCCCCTGGGTTTTGTGTTTCAGGAGCTGTGGGAGTGCATGCTTTGATTTGTGTTCCCGTCATCAGTTCTAGGGGTTCCCCTTTTAGACTGGGGCTTTCTCAGGTGGTCAAGTGCTCATGTTTCTAATGAATTGCAAGCATCCTGAGCTGCTGACGGTCCCAGTTCTGGCACAAGGCGAAAGGAAGGGCGAGGCATTCACATATCCCATCTCTTCCTACCAGCATTACTGCTAGCAATCACCGAGTGCTGGCCAGTACTCAGCAGGTTCCCACTTGGTGTCTCGATTCTGAGGATTCAAACACCTGGAGAGGCAGGGATGAGCTTCCCTTTGAAAGTTCTATGGAACTTCTGAGGAACAGCCACTCTGAGGAGGCAATGGTTCACTCGTTAGCCCTTCCCGCCCTTAGGCAGGGTCCAATTCACGTTCTCATGTGGAGTCTTGCGTTTTTGGGGCCTCGAGTGCACAATCGATCCAGTTCTTAGAACTTTGTATCTAAGAATGGCTTTGTGCCTGTTCCTCCTCGATGTCTTCAAAGGTCGAGAAAGCACCACTCCCCATGATCATTCTTATGAAATTCAGGAGTCTCGCTGAGCACTTGAATTCTTTAAATTTTGATTGCTCGTGGAGCAATCGAATTCTTTGGAAGCCCGAGCACTCGAAATGTGAAAGAGGGTCACTTCCTATGATTGTTCTTATGAGATTCAAAAGTTTTGCCGAGTGATTGAATTCATTAGAATTTCTGGCACTCACAGAGCACTCGGATTCTTTGGAATCATGTGCACTCGGAAGGCTAGAAGACCCCTCCCGATGATTGTCTGATGAGATTCAGGAGTCATGCCGAGCGCTTGAATTCTTTAGGATTTCTGGCACTCGCTGAGTGCTCAGATTCCTTGGAATCGCAAGTGCCTGGAAGTCAATAGATACCGAACTCGATGATCGTTTCTACAATATTCGGGAGTATCGCTGAGCCCTCAAGTTACTTGGAACTTTGGGAGTTAGGCGAGCGCTTGGCTTTTACTTTTGAATCATGAGCGTTTGGCTGATGTATTATTGACTGCTCAAGATTTTATGGAATCTTGGGAGCTTCTTAATCAGTACTTGGGAGTTCGTTCTCCAGTCTGGTTTAGGCATAGAATATGAGAGGTACCGAGACACTTAGGTGTTTAGACACTGCCTGCCAGCGCTTTTTTAGGCAACAGATCTGGCTCATTAAAAAGATCTAATAATGGTTTGTGGTCTACAAAAACTACTTTATTCCCCATTAACAACATTTTGAGATGATCAAGCCTGATACCACAGCAAAGGCTTCCTTATCTACTGTAGCCATTAACCTTTTATTGCTACCTTTTGTCTTAAATTTCCTGGTATTGGGTGGAATTTCCCTTCAAATTTCTACATAAGGCCAGCACCTATACCCTCCTGACTGGCATCAGTCACTAGTGTGAAAGGTTCGCTGAAATCCGGAAACTTCAGAACTTGGGAATTCATTAATGCATCCTTAACTTTCAGAAAAGCTACCTGTTGCGGCTCCCCCTAAAAAAATGAATATCCTCCCGCAGCACATCTGTTAAAGGAGCTGCCAAGATAGAAAAACCTTTCACATAGTGAAAAAAAAAACAGCCATTCTCAAGAATGAGCAGACCTGCTTTTTCGTCTTAGGGACAGGAAAATCTGCAAATGCTTTGATTTTATCGACATTTACTCTAACTCCCTCTTTTTAGATATGACATGACTTAAATATGCAATGTGCTTCTTCAAGAAGCACACTTGGCTAACTTAATTTTCAAACCCGCTAGTCTAAGCCTCCTAAGGACTTCCTAGAGCACTTCCATGTGTGCTCGATTGAATATGATGCAATCTATATATCACCCATGTACACAAAGATATTCTTGCCTAATAGCCCATGCAAAACTGTGCACTAACCTCGTAAAAGTCATAGGGCTACTTGATAAACCAAAAGGCAACCACGTAAACTCAAAATGCCCTTTGGGCAATGAGCATGCGGTCAATTCCCGACTGTCTTCATTAAGAGGAACGTGTAAAAATCCCTGCAATAAGGCCTATTGAAGAAAAATATAGTCCTACACGTCCCCTCCCCCAATCCACAAAAGGTCTGGTATGGAAGCGACTGATAAACAGGCAGGAATTGTTTTCTCATTCAATTTCCGGAAATCTACACACACTCGGACTGAACTGTCCTTCTTAGGCACCGCCAGCAAGGGAAAGTTGTATGAGGACACACTGTGTCTAATTATTTCTTCCTCCTCTCATTTACTAACCTCTTATTCTACCTGTTCCCTGATTTTGTAGGGTATGTGGTATGTGGGAATAAAAATGAGTTTGGTCCCCTCTTCTAGATTCACCTTATGTTCTAACACCTTATCCCCTTTTAAAGCCAAACAATGTCCCCAAATTCAGCCAAAACTTCTCTTAAAAGCTTCTATGTGTTCCTTGTAATCTGCATTAGCTAAGTGATACCTAAAGGATTTTCCTCCTTATTTCCATTTCTGCCTCTGAAAACTCAGTTCCCCCACCCTAATAATTACAGTTCAACAATTCTACCCATGTAACACCTGTGTTCGATACCTTGCTTACCGGGTAGGGCGACAAAACTCCCACTGACAAAACCCCCACACACAAAAAAACACACACACACAAAACACACAACAAACCCCCACACAACAAAACCCCACACACAAAACCCCCACATACAAAACCCCCACTGACTACAAAATCCCCCCTTGCAAAAGCACCCACATTTCTTTCAGAAGAAAGTTATCGAAATTACTAATTTTATATATATTTAGGAGTTTTATCAAAGAAAACTTATTGAATCCTAAATCCTTTATTAAAAACTAAAGTTAACCAAGTTTACAGTGTTAAAATCCTTTATGATAAAATAAGATTATAAAGTCAAAATTCATTTATTTTTAAATTGTTATTAAAAACAAAAGTTATCAAAGTTTACAGATTTTTTAAGTACTTTGATAAAAAAAAAAAAATAAGATTATAAAGTCAAAATTTACATATTCCTAATATTCATTATATATGAATGTTAATCTAGTTTTGTATAATTGAAATGACGTCCCAATATTTCTAAATTTGTTTGTTATTTTTCCGTTACATCCAAAAGCTGATCTTGTAGAACATTCCCATCTCTTTGTAGTAGCACTGGTGGATTTTTTTATTATACATATAACCTTTATAGCACAGTTTCTCTCCAACTTTATTATTACGGATGACTTACATGATGGGTACAACTGAAGAAACAAAAGTTTTATTTACTCTCAACCTAATCTACGTTTTAAGAGAAAGATCTTGTAATCATTGTAAATAACTACCAAAAGAGAAATATTTATCGATACAGATATTTATAGATAGTTTGCTCGTTAGCAGTTACTAATAAAATAATTTGTTTCCTTGCACCACTGTAATAACTATTGATAACGATAGGTAATTTGTTCATGTGGGGGTTTTGTTGTGTGGGGGTTTTCAGTCATTCCTGCTTACCGACGCTGTTGCTAATAACACCTTTTAATTTTTCCGCTACCCTCAGTTATACACACCTTTTTTTTTGGGGATTTTTTTTGGGCATTTTTCACTTCCTTCAACCTGACTTTTTTCACCAAAGTTTATTGTATCTGGATTTAAAA
>NC_061108.1:64524923-64532033 GCF_015104395.2 Macrobrachium nipponense | reverse complement strand
TTTTAAATCCAGATACAATAACTTTGGTGAAAGTCAGGTTGAAGGAAGTGAAAATGCCCCAAAAATGCCCAAAAAGGTGTGTATAACTGAGGGTAGCGAAAAATGAAAAGGTGTTATTAGCACAGTGTCGGTAAGCAGAATACATGGAAACCCCCGACACGACAAAACCCCCACACGACAAATTACCTATCGTTATTCAATAGTTATTTACAGTGGTTGCAAGGAAACAATTTTATTTTATTAGTAACTGCTAACGAGCAAACTATCTATACATATTTGTATCGATAATATTCTCTTTTGGTAGTTATTTACAATGATTACAAGATCTTTCTCTTAAAACGTAGATTTAGGTTGAGAGTAAATAAACTTTTCTTCATTTGTTTACCCATCATGTAAGTCATCCGTAATAATAAAGTTGGAGAGAAACTGTGCTATAAAGGTTATATGTATAATAAAAAAAAATCCACCAGTGCTACTAAGAAGAGATGGGAATGTTCTACAAGATCGGCATTGGGATGTAACGGAAAAATAACAACAAATTTAGAAATATTGGACGTCATTTCAATTATACAAAACTAGATTAACATTCATATATTTTTCTTAATGAATATTAGGAATATGTAAATTTTGACTTTATAATCTTATTTTTTTGATCGAAGTGTTTAAAAAATTCTGTAAACTTTGATAACTTTTGTTTTTAATAACAATTTAAAAATCAATGAATTTTGACTTTATAATCTTAGTTTTTCATAAAGGATTTTAAAAATGTAAACTTGGCTAACTTTTGTTTTTAATAAAGGATTTAAAATTCAATAAGTTTTCTTTGATAAAACTCCTAAATATATATAAAATTAGTAATTTCGATAACTTTCTTCTGAAAGAAATGTGGGTGCTTTCGCAAGGGGGGATTTTGTCATGTGGGGGTTTTGTCATGTGGGGGTTTTGTAGTGTGGGGGATTTTGTCGCCCTACCCGGTAAGCAAGGTATCGAACACAGGTGTTACATGGGTAGAATTGTTGAACTGTAATTATAGGGTGGGGGAACTGAGTTTTCAGAGGCAGAAATGGAAATAAGGAGGAAAATCTTTAGGTATCACTTAGCTAATGCAGATTACAAGGAACACATAGAAGCTTTAAGAGAAGTTTTGGCTGGATTTGGGGACATTGTTTGGCTTTAAAAGGGGATAAGGTGTTAGAACATAAGGTGAATCTAGATGAGGGGACCAAACTGATTTTTATTCTCACATACCAGATACCCTACAAAATCAGGGAACAGGTAGAATAAGAGGTTAGTAAATGAGAGGAGGAAGAAATAATTAGACACAGTGTGTCCCCATACAACTTTCCCTTGCTGGCGGTGCCTAAGAAGGACAGTTCAGTCCGAGTGTGTGTAGATTTCCGGAAATTGAATGAGAAAACAATTCCTGACTGTTATCCAGTCGCTTCCATACCAGACCTTTTTGTGGAAATGGGGGAACGTAGACTATATTCTTCAATAGGCCTTATGCAGGGATTTTTACAGGTTCCTCTTAATGAAGACAGTCGGGAATTAACCCCATGCTCATTGCCCAAGGGGCATTTTGAGTTTACACGGTTGCCTTTTGGTTTATCAAGTACTAGCTCTATGACTTTTACGAGGTTAATGAACACAGTTTTGCATGGGCTATTAGGCAAGAATATCTTTGTGTACATGGGTGATATATAGATTGCAACATATTCAGTCGAGCACACATGGAAGTGCTCAAGGAAGTCCTTAGGAGGCTTAGACTAGCGGGTTTGAAAATTAAGTTAGCCAAGTGTGCCTTCTTGAAGAAGCACATTGCATATTTAAGTCATGTCATATCTAAAGAGGGAGTTAGAGTAAATGACGATAAAATCAAAGCAAGTGCAGATTTTCCTGTCCCTAAGACGAAAAAGCAGGTCTGCTCATTCTTGGGAATGGCTGTTTTTTTTTTTTTTCCACTGTGTGAAAGGTTTTTCTATCTTGGCAGCTCCTTTAACAGATGTGCTGCGGGAGGATATTCAATTTTTTAGGGGGAGCCGCAACAGGTAGCTTTTCTGAAAGTTAAGGATGCATTAATGAACTCCCCAGTTCTGAAGTTTCCCGATTTCAGCGAACCTTTCACACTAGTGACTGATGCCAGTCAGGAGGGTATAGGTGCTGGCCTTATGTAGAAATTTGAAGGGAAATTCCACCCAATAGCAGGAGATTTAAGACAAAAGGTAGCAATGACAGGTTAATATCTACAGTAGATAAGGAAGCATCGCTGTGGTATCGAGCTTGATTCATCTCAAAATGTTGTTAATGGGGAATAAATAGTTTTTGCAGACCACAAACCATTATTAGATCTTTTTAATGAGCCAGATCTGTTGCCTAAAAAAGCGCTGGCAGGCAGAGTCAAAACACCAAGTGTCCCTGTACCTTTTGTATTCTATGCCTAAACCAGACTGGAGAACGAACTCCCAAGTACTGATCAAGAACCTTCCAAGATTCCCAATAATCTTGAGCAGTCGATAATACATCACCCGAACGCTCATGATTCAAAAGTAAAAGCCAAGCGCTTGGCTAACTCCCAAAGTTCCAAGTAATTTGAGGGCTCAGCGATACTCCAGAATATCGTAGAAACGATCATTGAGTGCGGTATCTGTTGACTTCCAAGCACTTGCGATTCCAAGGAATCTGAGCACTCAGCGAGTGCCAGAAATCCTAAAGAATTCAAGCGCTCGGCATGACTCCTGAATCTCATCAGACAATCATAGGGAGTGGTCTTCTAGCCTTCCGAGTGCACATGATTCCAAAGAATCCGAGTGCTCTGTGAGTGCCAGAGATTCTAATGAATTCAATCACTCGGCAAAACATTTGAATCTCATAAGAACAATCATGGGAAGTGACCTCTCACTTTTCGAGTGCTTGGACTTCCAAAGAATCCGAGCGCTCCACGAGCAATCAAAATTTAAGGAATTCAAGTGCTTGGCGAGACTCCTGAATTTCATAAGAATGATCATAGGGAGTGGTGCTTTCTCGACTTCTGAAGACATCGAGGAGGAACAGGCACAAACCCATTCTTAGATACAAAGCTCTAGGAGCTGGATCGAGAGAGCGACCTGAAAAATTGCGCACTCGAGGCCCCAAAAATGCAAGACTCCACATGAGAACGTGAATTGGACCCTGCCTAAGGGCGGGAAGGCTAACGAGTGAACCATTGCCTCCTCAGAGAGGCCGTTCCTCAAAAGTTCCATAGAACTTTCAAAGGGAAGCTCATCCCTGCCTCTCCAGGTGTTTGAATCCTCAGAATTCAGACACCAAGTGGGAACCTGCTGAGTACTGGCGAGCACTCGGTGAGTGCAGGCAGTAATGCTGGTAGGAAGAGATGGGACATGTGAATGTCTCGCCCTTCCTCTCGCCTTGTGCCAGAACTGGGACCGTCAGCAGCTCAGGATGCTTGCATTTCATTAGAAACATGAGCCCCAGTCTAAAAGGGGAACCCCTAGAACTGATGACGGGAACACAAATCAAAGCATGCACTTCCACAGCTCCTGAAACACAAAACCCAGGGGCATGCAAATCAGTTCCTGAGCCCTAAGGTTGGAGAGAGTCAGAGAGAGATCGCACTGCCTCCTCAGAAGGAAGCAGCCCCTTAGAAATCCTGCAGAAGGACTTCTTGGTGGGCAGGGAACAGCCTTTCTTTTCTTTGGCAGAAAGGGCCCTATCTGGTTTCTTGGGACCTCCCCGAGCCTCAGAAAAAGAAGGGAAAGGCATTGGCAGCTGACATATCTACTATAGGGCTCCTTCTATGGAATTTTGATTAGGAAACGAAAATAGCAGTGGCAGAATTTGCAGGGCAGCTGGGTCCAGAGGCACAGCAGGGGCTGCCCCGTGACTGGTCGTCAGGGCAACAGCAGTTATCTAACAGAGGGCACAGCAAGGGAACTATACACACACACAAGAGGCAGTGCCACAGTATACTACACAGTCACTGGTACACTCCTGAAGGTTAGGAAAACCAACAAGGAGATAACCAACCATTTACTGCTGTGTCCTATGACAGCTTACTGCCAACCTGAAGAAAATTAAGATAAAATTAATAAAAGGTGACTCCTCTTGTTATGAAGGGCACTGCCCTCCAAGGTGAGAGGACATCCCTGAGAATACGACAGACAATTGCCAACAAACACCCGCCCCCCACCCTTCTCTTTGCCCAACAAGGGAGCAAAGAGGGTGAACGAGAAGGAAAGAATACTGGGAGAGAAAAACTGAGGGTGAATGCTCCGAAGTTTTCCTCCTGGCAGACTCACTGACAGCACAAGCAGAAGAAATAACATCTCATAACAAATATATTGTCACGCCTTTATCAAAGGTGATATTGTGATAGGGGGCAAATGTTACACGTTTGGCCGCCGACCCCGGACACAAACTTGGGGAAGGCGTTCTGCGAGGCTATCACAAATCGTGGGTATGCATATTAAAAATATCAAACACTATATCTTCAATATATACATAAATAATAAAAGAAAAGATCCCACAGGGAAAATATGTTACAAGACAGTCAAGCAAGAGGTCAAAAAAGCACATCTGCATCACATGACGGCTGGAAGTAAAGTGGAATGATTACATCCAGGCAGGCAGGTCTCCCCACCTACCAGACAGTAGTTGCTGCCTAACCACCTTGTTTGAGAGTTTAACGGTCGCGTTCCAGCTTCACCATAAGCAATTCCTAATGTAAAGACCAAGGGTTTGTATATTGTGAAGGTTCAATTACCTCTTCTCAAAATTATGCCTTGTGCAAAAACGATTATGCTGACTCAAGGGGCATGCAAGCTATGAACAGAAAGTGTAGGAACCTTTATAGAAATACACTAAATTTACTTCTCAAAGGATTGAATGTAAATGTGATTTGTCCACTAACACAATATAATTTCTATAAGGTTATCAGAAGAAATGATTTATAGTAGCATTGTCTAACCCCATGGCACTTGTGATGTTAACACTAATATTCACGATAGCAAATGCAAAGGTACCACCTAACTGCTAGCAACTCACTAATCCTAAAAGGATCACATAGGTGCATGAATTATGGATCAATAACTTAAACTAGCAACATTGATTAACACTAAGCACAGGAGCACTGTAAGTGAGCATAAGCTCCCACTAGCATCTCAGGAATATGATCCCAAGATTAGCATTAGCAAAACACGTTGAGTGGCACTGTTGAACTACAAGAGGAGGCATTCAATGGGGCAGGCAACATGATTCTGCAAGGCAGTCAAAGTTGAAACACAAATACCAATGACAGTCTTCTTCTTCCCAGCTTTAACCCATTTTTATATGGGTTGCCATTATGAATGAGTTTTCTCTATCGATTTCTGTCCTGTGCATCGTTCTCGTTAACACCTTTAAATAACATAATTATCTTCCCCTACACAATCACGCCATCACTTTCTTGGTCTTCCCTTCTTCCTTCTAACCTGCACTTCCATTTCCATTGTAATTCTTCCAACATGGTGTTCCTCTCTTCGTAACAGGTGTCCATACCATCGAAGCCTTCCTTCCTGTATTTTCTTTAATATTTCAACTACCTTTGTCAGTCCTCTTATATACTCATTTCTAATCCTATCTTCCCTTGTTACGCCCAACATCTATATCAACATTTTCGTTTTTGCTACATACATCTTCTTCTCCTCTGTTTTCCTCATACTTGCTGTTTCTGTTCCACATGACATTGCTGGTCTGACTACCGTCCTAGGAAACTTTCCCTTCAATTTCAAAGGAACTTTCTTGTCACAGAGGACCCCTGATGCAGACCTCCAGTTATACCATACTGCCATAATTCGATGTCTCACCTCTTGGTCCATGCTTCCACTATCCTCAAGTACTTGAACTTCTGTACTCTCTTTAATACCAATGACAATAACATACATAAAATGATACGAGCAAAGTAAGAATTACACAAGATACTCGATTCATAAATCCTTTTGAGATTCCATTAATTAATGCAATGAGTATCTAGGTTAACAAAGTAGCATGTACTAATATCACTTATTTCACAAGAACTTCACAGTTATTTGAACTCACATGGGTCTCTGACAGAGACTGGAATTCTAAGGAATGGGAATATGAGAAAATAGCTGGAACAAGGAATGAGTGCTAGGAATAGTTTCAATTACCTTAGTCCATGGACAAGAAAGGTGTAGTCAGACCCAAGGCATTGGTAGAAGGACTTGGGTCACTTGCAGGGCTTCACTAAAGAATCAACAGGAAGACGCTTCTCATCGGCAATGTCTTTCAGTAACTCGAGGACAGCTGCTTAAGTAGGACTGTCAGGGTGGGCAACTAGGCAGAGTCCAGTCTGCGGATAGCACAGTTATAGGGAGTACTAGCTGGGTGCAGCCTCAAGACACAGGATGGAGATAGCGGCAGGCAGAGTCTTTGGGCATGGCACTGCTTCAGGACAGTACAGGAGCACAGGGCTAGTGATGGATGCAGGACATACTATCGCTGGAGTATGCTAGGGCAATGTGCAGTTTGGTAAACCAGGTCAGGCCATACTAATATAGTTTCAAGGAATCTGGAAAAATCTTGTCCAGACTGGATATGTCTCTCCCATAACTGGATTGAACTCCTTGAACTAGATTGATCATCTTCAGAACCTTTCATCCTCACCGTTAATCCTTGCAACTAGCTAAAAAGGGTCACTGGACGTTGGCAGAGGAAGAAAGAGTAAAATAATGCTAGCTTGGGTTGAGAGGATTTGGGTCAGGAGGCGGTCATGTAGGTGTGAGGAAGGGGAGTTGCGGATGATGAAGACTTGAATAACAATGGTGAGGGACAAGGGTCAGGTAAAAAGGGTTAAGGGTCAGGTAAAAAGGGTTAAGGGTCAGGTAAAAAGTGTTAAGGGTTAGAGGTTAAGGTCAGTCAGATCTCACACGAGTATGTGTGCCCTTTCACGAATTGGAGGGCAACTCTCTTTTAATGACTCCGGTCAGATTAGGTCAGGGACCATAATACAAAGAATATAATGACAAAGAGGACTTTGATCCCTCAAAGGCAGGTGACCTTTTTCGGGATTTGGCTTATGGCCGGAAGCCTGGTCTGACAAGGAGATGACAAGCT
>NC_061108.1:64497423-64519923 GCF_015104395.2 Macrobrachium nipponense | reverse complement strand
CCGAGATACATAAGCTTCCACCTTTTAGAAATAATGAATATTTACTCTTTTTTAAATATTCCAAATGCTGAACATGTTATTTAAAACAAATTCTAACAAAAAGGAAAGGGAAACATCTGAACTATACTTAGTATCTCAAGGGGAAACTGTTTAATACAAATAGTAGAGTGGTGTTGAGTCAGGTTAAGCTCTGCATGATAAATATTTTTATGCCTTAAAGTAAAGTATTATATATATATATATATATATATATATATATATATATATATATATATATATATATACATATGATTAAGCTAAATATGCCCATTAATATCCAATTCGCTCTGCCTCCAAGTTAACATTCTTCCATATATGTTAATCAAAGGGGAACTTTTCAGTTGATAATAATTTCGTCCACTCGTGGATTCAAAAGTGATTTGTGAGGTTGGAATCCGTATCAACTTATACCTCACTTGTTGACCGCGTCGGTAACTCCACTGAAGTCCTGATTTTTCTTCTGTGCGCTGGTTCGAATCCATGACAGGGTGGAAGGACGGAGGAAGGAGAGAGAGAGAGAGTGAGGGTGGAAGAAACTTCAGTCCCATTCTCTCCGGGAATATTTTTTTACCGCTAGTATAATCTTTCTCCATTACTTCCTCTGCTTCTCCTCAATCTCTCACCACTTCATCTCCTTCCTTCAACCACTCTCTTTCTAAGTCTCTCTCTCTCTCACTTATATGTTTCTCTCTCAAAACAAAATTCACATTTGAATCGAATATTCGTCATCTCCGACGCTACCGCCAGCCCCTCTTAAAGAGCACTGGCAATAATTGAGCTTACTTGGATTTATCCAAGAATTGGCTCTGTCTTCGAGACGAAAAATTCAATTTCAAATCTATTTCATGTCATCTCTCTCTGCTTCCTCCAGCCACTCTCCTTATGTTACTCTCACAACAAAATTCAACTTCAAAAATTTCCAATGATCCTTCTCAAGGCATCAATTTGTAGTTACAACTTTAAATAATTATTCTGGACATCTTTCCGGCTTGTCTAAAAACTGAGTACATTGCAGGGTCATTCCTCACACAAAAATTTCTCATTTCCTTCATCTTTCAATCCTCATGCTTTCAATCCTCCATACTTTGGATAAGGAAAGAGTGAAAAGAAAAACTTTTGAGATCTCTCGAAAGATAAAAGAGAATTATCAATCTTGGGCTTCATAAAATCACAGTCTGATTTTGAATAAAAGGCGCACCTCCCCCCCAAAAATCCTGTTTAGTCTTCATCATTTTCAGTTCAAGTTTTATCACATTTTTAAATCAATTATTAATTTTTTTTATCATTTTCGAAAGACAGTTGTCACAAGTGGCGCCAACAGAATTGGGTATTATGATGTTGTGGTCACAACAGATGCCGCGGTGGTGATGGTTACGATAATGAAGATCGAACACTTTTTGATCTGCTTCGATCATTATTCACTTCAATTATCAACAGATATTGTTTTTTATTTCTTCATTTTTTTTGGTCAGAAATTTAATTCAATAAAAGACTGGCTCGGTTGATCCTCTAGCTACCCCTTTGCAAATAGTGTTTAGAATTCCATTGGGGAAATTGAAGATTTGTTTGATTTTTTTGTTTTTTATCAACTCGAAGAATTTATCCGTTAGATTTGTTTTTATGTACTTCCTCAATATAGATATGGAATGTATCTAAACGTTGGTATAAAGTAATATAAATATATGTATATATATGTATGTATATAATATATATATTATATATATTATATATCTGAATAAAAGTGTGTAGATATGCTACCTTAAACATAAATGCGTAATTATGTATACGTATGTGTGTGTTTATTCATACGTCTTAGCCCCGTAGGGAGGGTACCTTCCGAATGTTCTATTATAACCAGGTTGCTGATATTGTTATAGTCTGCTAGCTGCCAAGTGCTCAGTTCTGTTGCTTAGGTGAACAGGTGATACAGTGGGCCACAGTGGAATTACCCTGTAACACGCAATCGAACGTGTACACACATACACACACGCACACACACTCACACACACATACACATATATAACAATATCAGCAACCCGGGTATAATAGCACATTCGGAAGGTACCCTCTCCAAGGGGCTAAGGCGTATGAATAAACACACACACACACATCCATACATACATATGTATTTATGTTTAAGGGAGCATAACTAAACACTTTTCTGCATATATATATATATATATATATATATATATATATATATAGAGAGAGAGAGAGAGAGAGAGAGAGAAGAGAGAGAGAGAGAGAGAGAGAGAGATATATATATATATATATTATATATATATATATATATATATATATAACACAGAATGTGCCATTTAAACTGCTATAGGATATGGAAATGAAAAAAAAGTGCTATCGAATAATCTATGTATGGTGTCTTATTGAAATAACAGTATAAAGATTAAAACGCCTTCTTGTTATAGTCTACTCGTAATCCAGGAGCCATCGGGTATTATTTATTTATTTATTTATTTGTTTTTGTTATTCAAAATGGCATTACATCCCTTTTGCTTGAAGTAACATTGACATGGCGATAAGTCTGCTGTCTGTGCAAGAAATCGCCAAACTTGGCGACTGATTTGCATCAACTTGACGTGAACGAAACAGTTCTGTGTTCGTTGCAAATCAACGTACGAATATAACGTTTGAACCGGAGTACTACCTGTCAGATCGTCTCCCAACAAATAAAACGTATGAATTGGCGTACCTGTGATATACTAGTCGCCTCATGAGATCGAATTGGCATTACCGTGATAATATGTCCTGCTCTTCCTCGTCACAAATAAACACCTGAAACGTGTCCACACGACCGTATCTGGCTGCCTGCCAGGGACGTGTGGAGAGAGACGGAAGCAGCGTTCAACTAATGAACAAGCACGGGATAAGTTGGGCTTGATTAGAGGGAGGCGAAATAGCTTGAAAGGGAATATGCCGTCTATTTTTTTTTCGTCCATTTTTATTTCTCAAGTCGTCCTCCAGGACGGTTTCACAGACGTAGTGATTAGGTGTCAAATCAGAAAGAGAGAGAGAGAGAGAGAGAGAGAGAGAGAGAGAGTTGGGGGCTTTACCTTACACAAGCAGTGAAGGTACCAAGTAGCCATCCTGGAGAACTCCCAATCAACCCACTCTCAGTTGCCCATTTTCGTTCCCAATTCCCCATTTTCTGTTCCCTACTCGAAGTTATCCTTTCCCATTCCTTTCTTATCCTTATTTATAGGTTGCTTATCCCCCCACCCCCTTCTCCCCCTCGCCATTAATAGCTATAAACTCGTCAGTTCTTCCCCTACTCAAAGTAGGTCCCTTTCAAAATATCATAAGAAATTTATTAAGGAAAAATCTTTCTTCATAATCCTTTGACTGATCCCATTTTACATTTTATTAATTATTATTAATTATCTGATTATTTCATAGCGATTAACTGTGCACAGGCCTCTTTTTCATTCAATATTTTTAATTTGTAATCTTTTTCTTCGTCCTCTTCATGGCTTTGTGGCCCGTTCGTCAAGAATATCGACGGCCATAATTCGATGATTTCTATCAAGCAAAAAGGACAAGACACCTCTCCATCCTGCAGAAAGACGCGAAGGCGGTCCTGCCACGTCCAAAAAGGGAACCTCACAAACCTTTCCATCCTGCAGGAGGCCGGGAAGGAGGTCCAAAGAGGGACCTCACAAAATGAACCGCGTCACACCAACGCCATCTTGAATTGAGAATTCAAGATGGCGATGGTCACACTCGTCAGGATCTATTAAACCCCCCCAAAAAACACAATTAGAAGCAGGTGTCATATCCGATAGCCCTCCTCTCTCTCTCTCTCTCTCTCTCTCTCTCTCTCTCACGATGTTCATCATCACGGTCCATCAGGGTGTGACTGACAAGATCGCACCAGATGGATATGCGTGTGAATTTGAAACGATTAAAGAAAGCCGACGCGTCAATGGCCCGACTTTTAGGGCAATCTGGACCACCGGTTAATGTCGATCCGCGTCTCACGTAACGTTCGTGAGCTCGATTGGTTTATATAGTCTTGGAGGCGTGCCCATGCCGCCGCTTCTGCTTAGAACTGCTTCCATCCTAGGGTGTGGTTAAAAGTGACTGCGGGTGTCCCGCAAGGGGACAAATAGACGCATCGCAGATTTCAAGAACTCATTTCGATTTCAGACCTTTATTGGGAGGGTGGGGGGCGGGGGGCGGGGTTGGAGAAGTGTTCAGACCTTTTGAGGGAAGGGATGATTAGGATGAACTATTTATAGACCTTTGGCTATGATGGCATACTGGGGAGAACTTATGCTACAGACATACAGGAGGATTTGAATGGGTCACTTTGATAAATTATACAGACCTTTTGGGAAAAAATGGGGTACCAGGGAGGGTTTACACAGGCATTTGGGAAAACGGTTATTGGTAAGAACTTTGTTTTATCATTTAATTTAATTTTGGGATGCTCCGTTTGTGGAATATTCCATTAGTATTCTTTTCCTTGTAGCTTTAAAAGGTATGCTATCAATACAAATAAAGGATATATGCAACTCTGCTGTGCAGTCAGTCCCATTAGTTTTTCGTTCTGCATCAAAATTTTGTTTTAAAGTCACTGGATAAATATTTATTATACTTAGACTGTATATATATACACTATATATATATATATATATATTATATATATATATATATATATATATAGAGAGTAGAGAGAGGAGAGAGAGAGAAGGAGGAGAGGACGAGAGAGAGAGAGAGAGAGAGAAGAGAGATTCTTCTGTTAAAACAGGATACGTCTCAAGCATAAAAGACCCATTAAATCACTGGTTTAAAGATGAAGACTATTTTTCTGTGGGCTGACTTCCACTCGTATCAAGAAATGAATGACAAAACAAGTTACAATGTGATATATATATATATATATATATATATATATATATATATATATATATATATATATATATATATATATATATATATATATATATATATATATATATATATGTGTGTGTGTGTGTGTGTGTGTGTTTGTGTGTGTGTATGTATGTGTGTGTGTGTGCGTGTGTGTTACTTACATAGCCTGTGTGTGCTAAGCTTTCCTCCTCACACACAAACACACACACACTCTCACTCTCTCTCTCTCTCTCTCTCTCTCTCTCTCTCTCTCTCTCTCTCTCACGAAACTGGAGTGATACTGGGCTATTTCCGAATGTCTTGAACTTTGACCTTAGAATAGAGGGAACAGCCTGTAATAATAACTTAACGTTTCCTGGAGTATTTCCTTCATTTCGTGGTAGATTTTACTTATTTCTATTCTTTAATTTTTACGAAAACTAACTTCTTTTTGTTGCAGACCCTTTATTTTTAATGGAATATATAATCTTGTTTTCATGATTGGGGGTTTTCTTGGGTCGTTAATCTGTTACTTTCACATTCTCTCTCTCTCTCTCTATCTCTACGGATTCCTGTAGACAAGAAAGGGCCTTATGGGAGTTTTTTTTTATAATCCAGTAAGCCTCTGTTGTTGTAAGCAATTGGGTACCTAGTTGTGAGCTGGCGGTTGTGGAGAGAGAGAGAGAGAGAGAGAGAGAGAGAGAGAGAGAGAGAGAGAGAGAGAGAGAGAGAGAGAAATGAGCCTAAATAATTAGTACCCACCTGGGTAGGTAATGACCTCCCCGTCTCTGCCCCCATCTGATATTGGCTCTAACACACCATCAGAACAACTGAATATAAAGGAAAAAACACACACACACACACACAAATAAATAAAGAAGAAAATGTTACTGAACACTTACGCCTTCAGTAAAAGACAAACGTGGGACACTTCCAAACCTGTTGACACTGCCCCTTAGGGCGAAACACATATGAATGATACTTTCGTGTGTACTTATGCGCGATACACTACCCCGAGCACTGCAGTAACACGCTGCTCCCACAAGTCCCAACTGACTGGCTTAACCCTTGGAGACGTCTCACAGCAGACACATATTATGCTGACCGTAATCAAAAGAACTTCTTCCCAGTACCAGAACAGCGCCCGACTATCTCCTAACTCCTATCATCTATGTGAATGATAACAAACCCCTAATTCATTTACACAATCAGTCTCTCCAGAAACAGAACACAAAGTAGCCTTTTTATACGCTGCCATCACTGTTATACCCTTGGAGAGGACGTGATATGATTAAGTTACCTCTTCGAGGTACTCTAGTAGTGATGACACAAGAAGGATAGCACTGTATGACTCTCTCTCTCTCTCTCTCTCTCTCTCTCCTCTCTCTCTCTCTCTCTCTCACGTAACTCACAAACCAAAACTACCTAAGTGGTCAAATTAGATTCATAAATTATGAAAATAAACTTTATTTAAACTTTACTTACTAAGGAATCAAAGGGTTAACTGAATAAGTCACATTCTCAAAGAACACAATGATTAATTAAATGCGATCCAAATAATGCACATTATAAAAGGTATAATTCAAAACAGTAAACCAAAATAACCCGGGGGATCGGACACACCCATCCACCCATTTCTCTGCAATAACCAGACATCAGTTATAAGATAGACAATCAAATGTCTCCCCTATAAACAACACCATTCCTTTTCCAGCTCCGTCCGCTTAAAAAAGGAAAGGAATCCTACATAAATAAATTGCAAGTAAATCAAAATTATATAAATCAGTTCTCCTGGAACAAAAGTCATATGAAAGAGGAGACATCTCTGAAATAAATGTTTATAATACAAAAAGACAAAGATACACTTGGGCATAAATGCATGCCCAGTTATCTTTCCTGCCAAAATATAGGGGAACAGAATCTATACACACTCATGTATGGACTTTTAAGACAATGCCCCCTGGAGATGACGTCACTAATACGTAACAAGTTCATTGCACTGGAAGAGTTCATGACGTCATGTATAGCCAATAGCCCCACTCAGGAAACTAGCTAAATCCAGATTCGGAAGTGTAGTACCTACCTCCGTCCAAGCAAGAACATAAGCCCTTGATCACGGCTGAGACAGCAATCTTCAACAACTGGACGTCCAAAAATGATGTGTCCACATTTCAAGAACCCGCTTTGTCTCCGTGGGAATAAAAAAAACTAAAATAGAATGAAATTATATTAAGCAATAGATCTCGTTATGAAGAGATGATTCTTCTGTCCGAAACCATCATTTTAGAGAGTAATGTCAACAGTTTCAACATTTTGCCACCCTCGCTTTTCTATCATTTTCATAGGACAGCAATACATTTTGCAAGTTAATGAATTACATTCACAATGGTGTTCATATACTCATTTCATACATATATTTATATATATATATATATATATATATATATATATATATATATATATATATACATATATACATATGTATAACTGAATCACGAAAGTTTGGAACGTGATAAATCCATAAATAAAGGTATATGCCACGAGGGAAAAATAAACAACGGAGTTTCCGCAAGAGCTTTCGACGTTCAACGTCCTTTACTTAGCAGATGAACGTCGAAAGATCTTGCAGAACTCCGTTGTTTATTTTTCCCTCGTGGCTTATACCTTTATTTATATATATACATATATAAATACGAAATTGTAATAGCCACAATGACCTCGTAACTTCTCAAATTCTTTTTATCTTTTTTGGATAAGCTTGTCACTACAAAACCTTGAGCTCCAACTTCGAAGAAATTTGAAGAGATCAGGGTGCCCGGTAGCAGGAAATAAACCCGCTATACCATAATCATGACAAGGTCACTTTTTGCCGACCTGACCCACGAGAGGACGAAATCATTATCAAACTAAAAAAAAAATTCCCCTCCAGTTAACATATATGAAAATATATTAATTCCGAGGTAGAGCGAATTGGATATTTAAGGACATTTGTAGCTATACATACTATATATATATATAATATATATATATATATATATATATATATATATATATATATGTATATGATATATATATTGTATATATATATATATATATATATATATGATATATATTATATATATATATATATATATATGTATATATAATATATATATATATATATATATATATATATATATATATATATTATATATATATATATATTATATGTATAGGCACACTATATATATAGTTTTAATTTTCCTTCGTGCCAAAAACTTTTCTCATATGTAAATATACACATATATGTGTATATAATTGTGTGTGTATATACTATATGTATATATATATATATATATATATATATAATATATATATATATATATATTATTTACATATAGTATATACTATATGTGTGTATATACTATATGTAAATAAATATATATATATATATATATATATAATATATATATATATACATATAGTATATACATATAGTATATATATGTGTGTGTGTGTGTGTGACTGGTGAAAATGTTCTGTCACACAAAATTTAATTTAATAAAAAGGAAGCTCATAAGAACGCCACAATATAAAATGCAAGTACTATGTTTTGACGTTGTTATGGACTCCTTTTATTAGATGGAATTCTGTTGTAAAAGAACATTTTTACTAGTTATATATGTATATATATATATATATATATATATATATATATATATATATATATATATATATATATATATAATTCAGCAATCATTATCATTGTTTTTTATTTTCACTGTATTTGTAAATTAGCATTAAAGCTGATATCAGTGTCATTATAATTGCTACTCTCACTATCGATTGGCTTCAGATCTCACATTAGAATTTTTCCCTACCTAACCAGGGAATGAGAGAGAGAGAGAGAGAGAGAGAGAGAGAGAGAGAGAGAGAGAGAGAGAGAGAGAGAGAGAGCAATTGTACACCTTGCCTGCGCTTCTATTTTTATCACTTTCCACCGATCCACTGACAGTATTCCCGTGATGGAAATCCCGGAACTGATTTACTCAGGAGATAAGAAAGTCAGCCTAACCACCTGTGTAGCTGCAATTTATTGCATGATTTTGACGTCTCAGTCAGGTCCCCTAACAGACAGCGCCACCTGTGTCCTCCTTGTATTTGTTTGTAAGCTTTTTCTGGCTTTGCCGATTTGAGCTGAAAGCTCTGGGATGAATATGGGGAGTCCCATTGCTGGTATGGTGATGAGAGGTAGATTGAGATGCTCTTGGCAGCTTCTATCTATGAGAGGGAAGGCTGGAGATGCGTGGAGATTTGTGGAAGATAAAGCACGCGGAAGAAGAGAGTATAGCTCAGCAGCTTCACAGGAGTCATTGTTTCGCGTGGTGCCGGAGGCCATGGCGATGATAACGATTCTAATCTCGCTCTCGTGTCTAACTGCTACAGATAGAAGTACACCTGCGCGTGAAAGCGGAGTCACGACGAGATCGTAAATCACAGCGGGTAAACGAAATGTCACTAGGGCACATTTGTACGTCGCCCAGCAAGAGATGAGTCAGGATTCTAACAAGCAGGAAATATAAACCCTCCTGTGGTAGTTACTCTCATCCGCGAGCCACTGGATGCTATACATCGGGTGTAACAAACATTTCAGCTCAATTCTTCTTTGCCCTGAAGCAAACCAGAAGTTTACCTGCCAGCCCTCTCGCTTGACAGGTCATCCAAAACTCCGCTTTTTTTATTCCAAAATATCAGTAAGTAGCTTCACTTATATATATTATGTGTGTATATATACTGTATAAGATACAAAAGTGAAGTGTATTATTCATACGTGCTAATGAAAACAACACAATCAACTGGGCAGAAGAAAGAGAAGGTTACTGATTCGTATAATATACAGGAGAAAACTTTATAAAGACCAGTTTAGTGAAAGTAAGCTTTTTTTTAAAGAAAGGAAATTCAATCAAGGCACATATGTGTATAAACTCCACTCATTAATTTTGAAATAAATGTGTAAAATGTTTGATTTTTCAAAATTTATAAAGAAGTTTTTCATTATAAAAACACCCATGTACCCTACAATTATATATATATATATATATATATATATATATATATATATATATATATAATTTATATATATATATGCGTGTGTGTGTGTGTGTGTGTATAATTTTCGTTAAAAGCAATTGCTTTAGTGGCATCAATAAGTTTCTTGCAGGTATCTTCGTACCGACGAAGTTTTTTCCGATTCTCGTTCGTCAATTTCTGGTGAAAAATACGCAGACTTCCTTCTTCCATTTATTGAATTTTGTTGCGACACCTGTTTCGCCTTATGGCATTATGAAGTGACTACTGACTTACAATCTGGCCTTTCGGCCTATTTATTTCATTGCGTGGGAAGTATGACCTTGAGGTATGGGTACAGGTTAGCCTAGGGATTTACAGCTTAACCATTAAGGGTGTTGTTTTGGATACAAAGAACATAAGGGCATATGTACTGTGACAATAAAAGTGAAAGTTTAAATAGTCGTTAAATAAATATTCAAAATATAATGCCATGTGCAAGTGTTTCCTTAAATGTATGTTTAAAATCTAATATGTTACATGTTGATTTTAAAAACAAAATTACAAAAATTACATTACAACCGGAATGAAAATAAATATAGAAATCTAAATACAGGAATAAGAAGGAAGTCTGCGTATCTTTCACCAGAAATTGATGAACGAGAATCGGAGAAAACTTCGTCAGTATGAAGATACCTGCAAGAAACTTATTGATGCCACTAAAGCAATTTCTTTTAACGAAAATTGAATAAGAGAAAAACTATGCCCTAAAAGTATATATATATATATATATATATATATATATATATATATATATATATATATATATAGATATTATATATATATATATATATATATAGTATATGTATATACTATATATATATATATATATATATATATATATATATATATATATATATGATATATATATATATATATATATATATATATATATATATATATATATATATATATTATATATATATATATATATATATATATATATATATATATATATTATATATATATATATATATATATATATATATATATATTATATATCTATAGATATATATATATATATATATATATAGTATGTATATATATATATAATATATAGTATAGTATATATATATATATATATATATATATATATATATATATATATATATATATATATATATATATATATATATATATATATATATACATAGATATATATATATATATATATATATATATATATATATATATATATATATATATATATATATCTATATATATATATATAATATATACATAATAATATATATAGTAAGTATTATAATATAAATTTTACTTCAAAAAATAATTCTATATATATATCTATATATATATATAGATATATAATATATATATATATATTAATATATAGTATATATATTATATATATACTTTTAGGGCATAGTTTTTCTCTTATACAATTCTCGGTAGATATGTATATATATACATATATATATATATTATTATTATATATATAGAGGAGAGAGATAGAAGAGAGAGAGAGGAAGGAGATGGAGAGAAGAGAGAGAGAGACGAGAGAGAGAGAGAGAGAGAGAGAGAGAGGAAGGCGACGGCCAGTAGGACACATCAGCGTAAAGGTGGACCATTGGAAACGTTGTAATTCATTTCAGTACTTTATTTCCTACGTTTCGTAATATCATTATTACATCTTCAGGGAATCTGTTAAACAATAAATAAAATTACTTTAAAATTACTTAAAAATTACTTTAAGAATTACTCTAAAATTCAACATTTATAAATTACAACTCAATTAAAAAACACAGAAACGAAAACAAAAAAATAAAAAGACCAAAGACCGCTAACCAACCTTATGCCGAGAAGGCAAGAGACCGAATGACAAATCATAAATAAAAGTTAGCTCAGGTACAGTTGTGTGGAGGAGGTCTGGGTATTTAAGTGAAGTGGGGAACCAGTTGTTTAATAAATAATGACTCTAGGATAGGCAGTTCCATATGCATTGTTTGCTTGGCCTATGATTCGGAATGGCTTCTTTCTATGTATACAACATGAATGGTTTCTTATATTAGAATGTTCAGGATTGGAGAGCCTACAGCCAGTACGGAAACTTAATCCCCGATGAGAGTCGATTCTGACCCGCAGTAACCTCCTCGTGGATCCAACACATGTCCCAAAGTTACACTTAGGGCAAGTATATTTATAGACCACGTTGGAGGTCAAGAGAGGGTCCAATCGATCTTTATATCTGAAAAAGGAACCGATTGTTAGTGGGTTTATTGGATTAATTTCAGATTAATGGCACCATAATGTTCGTGAACAATTTGTGCAAACTTTTTCCGAAAGGAGTCATCATGTAAAAACGGGAATTTGGCATAAAAAGCTAATTTTGGTACTGTACATGGTTTGGCGACATTAGCGAACTGATTGTTAAGAAACAAACGGAGTTTTTTATAAAACAAAGTCTGTGGGAAGCAGTTGTTCGTAAAATATCCAGAAAGGAAACTAATTTCTTGGTGGAAGGATTGCCAGTTCGATGTAATAAAAAACGCCCTGTATAAAAACACGAACTATAGTAATTGGATCCTAGACAGTAAAGTTTTCTTTCTAGAAACAGATGTATTAAAAGAGCCATTATCCCTAGTGACAAGACCGTCTAAGAAAGGTAATTGATTGTTCACCTCTTTTTCCACGGTAAAATTAATGTTACTATGTTTAGTAACATATGCTAAAAACGAGTCAATATCACTGTCATTTTTAAATAAGGCGAAAGTGTCATCAATATACCTACCATAAAAGAGTGGATGGAATCTGAGTGGGCAGTCATCTAACATGCGTTCTTCCAGCGAGCACATGAAGATGTTGGTAAAGATGGGACCAGTAAAAGAAAACTTTTACTGGTCTAGGATCCAGTTACTATAGCTGGTCCGTTCAATACCATCGCAGATCGCCGCGAGACGAGAGATTACCGGGTAAATTCTGGTAAAGCCTGGATTTTGGTCATCGTGTGTCGTGCATCTGGTGCGGCCCACATAGAGGTCCTTGAAGGTTACGATACCAACTGCTTCCTTGCAGGTTTCGATGCTTTCACTAGAATCCACGGAAAACCCACGTCTGTGACTGCAGATCTTGGTTCGCAAATCCGTGGTGCTGCAAACGTCATGGAGAGCCTTTGGAACCATACCAAGATGACAAAGATTCAGACAAATCCCGAAACAACAACCTGGCACTTCGTACCATCTGGAGCTCATTCGTCAGTCGGACAAGCTGAGAGGATGATCAGAACTGTGAAGAATACTTTAGGAGCTGTCACTGCTTCGAGAAAACCTGATTTTACTAAGTTGCGTTTGAAGAGACTAATGTACAGTGTTGCTGATATGATAAATGATAGGCCTTTAGGTGTTCATAGAAATAATGTTGCCAAATTAGACACTGTGAGATTACTAAGTCCAAATGACCTTATTTTGGGTAGATCAAACGGTGATATCAGTGAACTTTTAGATTTCGAGTTGGCTAAAACACCTGAGCAAATAGAGTACACAAAAGTACTCACACTGAATGAACTTTTTTAAAATCATTGGTGGAAAATATGGTATGATCAAATTTTTTCACCTCTTCTTCCCAGAGAAAAGTGGTCAGATTCCAACCGGGGAGTAGAGATAAATGATATCGTAATAATCAGAGATACTAATCCCGTGTGTAACCAGTGGCATTGGGGTGAAGTTGTTTCTGAAAACAAGTCGTCTGATAATATAACACGTTCAGTATCGGTGCGATATAAGTCTGATGAAAAATCAAAGTTTGTCACTAAGTCGGTCAGAGATTTGGTTGTCATTCTGAGGAACAATGAACGTACTGATTTGTAGACATTTACAGTAACATACGTGTGATTTTCAGTTGCATATAACGTAAAATTTTGTTGCAAAAAGTGCAATTTCATCTAAATGAGCACTTTTTCTATATGTTGTCGTTTTGTTTCATGTTCTTATAAAATAAAAAAAAGTAAAAAAAAGTAAAAAAAAAAAAATTAAATTTCCTGTTTCTTGCTTATTTATCAAATGAGATCAAGTTTTATCTATAATTCTAGTATGTAAAATTTGTTACAAAAAAGGTTCAAAAGTGAATTTTAAATATTCATGAAAAAGCGTGTATAATTTATAACAGAGCAAAAATTAACCCGAGATAAAGCTCCGGAGTGATAACAGACACGAATCGCGTCCTCTATTTCCATTTTTGAAATGCCAATTATAAAATTTGGGGTCGTTTAGTTGCCAAACTAGGTACTGGACGAATTCTTTAACAAGCGAAAATCTGCCCAAAGAATCGTTGTTTTACACTTGATCTTGAGGCCTGGAGCTGGGCGGTTCTCTTTCGAGATCGCCATTAATAATTTAGAATAAGACTGCGCCCTCCAACTAAATAGCTTGGAGTAAGTAACTGTATTGATTGATCAATTCCATTTGTAATTTACTGGTCGATTCAAATTCAAATGTTACTTCTGTTTTGATTGGTTTTGTTATAATATACTTATTATTGTTTTTTGTAAGTCTTAATGTAAGTGTAATTTAATTTTAATTTAGGTCTGTTGATATTTTCTCTGTAAAGTAGGATAAAAATATTATTGTAATTATTTCATTTGCAGAATGAAATGTCCGTAACGACTTCAACCTCGTGAGGTTACATGCCTCGTTCGTAGGGTTGGTTGAGGTGTCAATGGTCTTATTCTGATTGGGCAGGCGCAAGCCCCTGCAGTTTTGCTACAGCGTTCTTAGACATAGGTAGATCTGGCTTCTTGACAGAGCACCACAAGTTACCAGAAGGCCCTCTACAATCCTTCGTCTTCTGTAAGTAGAATTTGAGAGCCCTGACAGGGCACAGGACTCTCTCTGGTTCTCGACCCACGATTTCCACCATACCCTTAATCTCAAATGTCTTAGGCCAAGGGTTGGATGGATTTTCGTTCTTTGCCAGAAACGTCGGGCTCAAAGAACAAACGGCATTGTGGTTCTTAAAACCAACATGTTTACTCATAGCTTGGATTTCGCTAACTCTCTTCGCCGTCGCCAGAGCAGTTAGGAAAACTGTTTTTCTTGTCACATCTCTAAGTGAAGCCGTGTGAAGCGGCTCGAAACGGCTGGACATAAGAAACTTAAGAACCACGTCCAATTTCTATGACGGTACTTTAGGTTGAGGTACCTTCGTTGTCTCAAAAGATCTTAGGAGATCGCAAAGGTCTCTGTCGTTAGCCAAGTCCAGGCCTCTGTGCCAAAAGACTACAGATAGTACACTTCTGTAGCCTTTTATCGTTGGTACTGCCAGCTTCAATTCCTTCCTCAGGTAAAGAAGGAAGTCCACGATCTGGTTCACAGAGGTCGTGGTGAAGGAAATGCCCTTCTTTTTGCACCAGCTCCTGAAAGCGGCCCACTTCGATTGGTACACTGCAAGAGAGGAAGGTCTCCTTGCATTAGCAATCACTCTTGCCACAGGTCTTGAAAAACCTCTCGCTCTGGCCAGCTTTTGGATAGTCTGAATGCAGTCAGACTCAGAGCGGGGAGGTTTTTGTGGTACCTCTCGAAGTGGGGCTGTCTGAGTAGATCTATCCTTGATGGAAGCGTCCTCGGAAAGTCTACTACAAAGGACATGACCTCTGTGAACCAATCTGTCGCAGGCCAGAAGGGGGCGACTAGTGTCATCCTCGTCCCTTCTGAAGCTGCGAATTTCCTCAGCACTTCCCCTAGGATCTTGAATGGGGGAAAGGTGTACAGATCTAGCCCCCGTCCAATCCCAGAGAAGGGCGTCTATTGCCACTGCTCCTGGATCTAGAACCGGAGAGCAGTAAAGTAGAAGTCTCTTCGTTCTCGATGTCACGAAGATGTCCACGAGAGGACGTCCCCACAACCTCCACAGCCTCTGGCACACGTCTTGATGTAGGGTCCATTCGGTCGGCAGCAGTTGACCTTGCCGACTGAGGAGATCTGCACGGACGTTCTCTACCCCTGCTACGAACCTTGTAAGGATCGTAACGTCGCGTGCCCTCGCCCACAACAAGATCTCCTTTGCAAGTGTGCACAGGGACCGAGAGTGTGTTCCCCCCTGCTTCTTGATGTATGCCAGAGCTGTGGTGTTGTCCGAGTTGATTTGTACAATCTGGCGAGAGACTTTGTCTTGAAAAAACTGGAGCGCAAGATGAATTGCTGCCAGTTCCTTGAGGTTTATGTGCCAGGACACCTGTTCCCCTCTCCAGGTGCCTGACACTTCCTCCCCCCCAGTATTGCTCCCCACCCCGTGGTAGACGCGTCGGAGAACAACACTAGGTCGGGGCTCTGAAGCTTGAGGGAAACTCCCTCTGCCAGCTTCAAAGGATCGAACCACCATCTTAGGTGTTCTTCCACCTCTTCTGAGATCTCCAAGATCACATCCAGGTCGTCCTCGTGATTCCAGTTTTCTGACAGAAAAAACTGAAGAGGTCTGAGGTGCAACCTCCCTAGGGAAACAAACTTCTCCAGCGAGGAAATGGTCCCCAGCAGACTCACCCATTCCCTCACCGAGCATGAATCTTTCCCCAGAAAGGCTGACACTTTGCTTATGCATTGTTGCTGTCGCCCCTGGGACGGAAAAGCCCGAAAAGCCACTGAATACATCTGAATCCCCAGATAGACAATGGACTGCGATGGGGTCAGATGTGACTTTTCGAAGTTTACCAGAAGTCCCAGGGACTTCGTTAACATCAAAGTAGTGTGAAGGTCCTCCAGACACCGGGCTTCCGAAGAGGCTCAAATGAGCCAGTCGTCTAAGCAGAGAGAGATCCTGACGTTTGACAGATGAAGCCATCTTGCTATGTTCTTCATTAACAAGGTGAAGACCATCGGGGCCGTGCTCAGTCCGAAACAGAGAACCTGAATTGAAATGCCTTCCCCTTCAGGACGAACCGCAGGTATTTCCTCGACTGGGGATGGATTGGGACGTGAAAATATGCGTCCTGGAGATCTAGTGACACCATCCAATCCCCCGGTCTTAAAGCCCCAAGAACTGACTGAGGGGTCTCCATCTTGAACCTCTGCTTGATGACAAAGAGGTTTAGGCTGCTTACATTTAACAACGGTCACCATCCTCCCGACTGCTTCGGCACCAGGAACAGTCTGTTGTAAAATCCCGGGGATTCCAGGTCCAAGACCTGTTCTATCGCTTCCTTCTCGAGCATCTGCTCGAGCAGATCGAAGAGAATTTGTTGTTTTTCCCCTTGGTAAGAGGGCGACATATCCCTGGGTGTCATAGACAGCGGGGGTGGATTCAGGAAAGGGATTCTGTAACCCTTTTCTATGATGTTCAGGGACCATGCGTCCGCATCTCTCTCTCTCCAGGCTTCCGCAAATAACAGAAGTCTGGCTCCTACTGGTGACTGAAGGACTTCTTGTTCATTTCTTGCCCCCAGGTTTCGAAGGGGCTCTGCCTCTGGAAAGGCCTCTTCCTCGAGGGCCGGTCTCGAGGAAGATCCGCCTCAAAAGGGCTTCGGTTTCCTTGTAGCCAGAACTCCCAAAGACGTCGAAGGGACTGCAGGTCTTCGAGAAGATTGGGCAAGTAGATCTTGCGTTGCTTTCTCTTGCAAACTAGTTGCAAGGTCCTTAATCATAGCCTGGGGGAAGAGATGACCCGAAAGAGGGGCAAACAACAACTCCGCCCTCTGCGATGGAGAAACTGACTTCGCTGTAAAATTGCAAAACAAGGATCTCTTTTTTAAGAGTCCCGTGCAAAAGTGTGCAGCCAGCTCCTCCGAACCATCGTTGACGGCCTTGTCCATACATGACATGACGCTGGACAGCTCCCCCAGGCTAATCGAGTTCAGACTCCTTGACTGGGTATCCAAAATCTCCAAGGCACCAATCCAAGAAGTTAAAGACCTCTAACGTGTGAAAGAGGCCTTTCAGATGGTGATCCAACTCAGATGTGGACCATGTCACTTTGGCGTAAGAAAGAAGTGACCTCCTCGATGCGTCCACCAGACTGGCGAAGTCCCCTTGAGCAGAAGAGGGAACTCTGAGACCGACGTCCTCTCCTGTCTCATACCACATACCTGCCTTACCGCTAAGTCTAGACGGCGGCGGAGCGAAAGAAGTCTTCCCTTGAGCCTTCCTGAGCTCCATCCAATCCTGGACTTTGCAAAAAGCTCTCTTAGTTGACAGAGACTTCTTCATTCTCACAAACCCCATCCGTGGTCTTGTTGACTTTCGAAGACGAAAGTTGAGAGGGTGGAGAGCGAGGAGCAGAAGGTTGGAACGTATCTCCAAAAGCGTTCTGAAGAAGGCGGGTAAAGACCTGGTAGTCTGAAGAGGCAGACGTCAATGGTTGCTCATCATCAGGTTCCTCCGTAGCGCTGCTTACCTCACCTTCTTCCACAGGTGAGGTAGAAGGCACCACCGAAGAAAGAGGTAAAAGACCTTTAGGCCCAAGTCTTAAGCAGGAGCGATGTGAAGATGAAGGCAAAGCAGTATCGTGAGTCTCTTCCAAAGACTCCGAAGCATGAGCAGGAACAGAAGTAACACGGTGCATCTCTTGAAGACGTGAAGAAGCTTGAAGAGCATCAGCAAGAACTAGTGAGCGTCGGCGAGCGTCCACATCAGCGTCCACCCGAGCGTCAACTGGTGCACACCTGGCGTCAACTGGTGTGTTCCTGGCTTCCACTAGCACACGCTTGGCGTCCTCCCGCGTGCGCCTGGCGTCCACTGGCGCACGCCAGGCGTCCAGCTGAGCATCCAGTTCTAGGCGAGCTTCAACAGAAGCGTCCAGAAAAGCGTCACGCTCCGGAAAGGCATCATGCTTATGAGCAAGTGAAACTGCCTTCAGAGAAGAGCGAGAGACATCTCGGTGGGAAATCCTACTGCATGAAGCAGTTTCCACGGAGGCGATCCTAGCAGGAAGGGTAACATCCTGCTTAGCAGCAGAGAGAACGTCTCGATCAGGTGACGGAGCATCACGCAGCGAAGAACGGGGAGCGTCTAGAGGAGCGGGAAAGCAGTCCCTGCTCCAAGAGCTACGATGTTGCTCCCTCTCTACGTAAGAACGTTACGAAAAACAATCCTCGCACCCTCTAAATAGCCGCTGGGGAGCTGCACAAAATCTAGAGGGCGACGAAACAGGCGAAAGAGACGAGCGAGGAGAAGGTGAGGGAGACTGTCTGGTCCTCTTAACGGGCAGTCTGTCATCCTTCCTTCGACGACGCGGTTCCGCCTCTCTCTTAGACAGCACAGAAGCAAGCTGTTGCTGCAAAGAGCGGAGGATCTTCTCAGTGGGAGAAGACTCCCTCTCATGAGAAGGGCTGATCCTGTGAGAAGACAAGGGGCGAGGGGACGCCTTCTTCCTTCTCACAGGACCCGCCACTGCACGATCTCTAGAGCGACTGGGGCGCTCGAAGGTGTCATCCTCGGATGACGTCTGACTCCTCTTCTGCGGCGGGAAAGCAGCGAAGCTATCTGGAGAAGACCGCAGATCAGCAGAAGGAACAGGACGTAAAACGTCCCTCTCACGAAACCTCCTCTTCAACGGGCGAGAGTCCGAGCGAGAGCTCCACCCCTTGCGCGGGGAGGAAGCCTCCGAAGAAGAGAAGCACTCCTTAAGGAGGTGTGCACGCGCACACTCCTTGGCAGTCTGGGAAGTGACAACAGAAACTGCCGAAGGGACATCAGATCGGTGGGGGTTCCCCGTAACCCTCCTTCGGCTGTCGACATGCCCTCTCCCTGAAACCTGGGAGTCCGGCAGAGGTCTAGGCCTAGAGGCGAAATGGGGCCGATCTGACGCCCCCTCCACAGCACAAGCAGCACTATCACTGCACTTTGCACTCGGTTCACTTTTGCCTTCCAAGGCGAGCACTTTAGATTCCAGATTCCGTAATGACGCAAGAATCACAGAAAGGGCATTACCCTCCACAGACACTGTTTCAGGGCCCGAAGGCAGTACTACAGGGTTAGGAGAAGCAAATGCTAATGGAGGGTTAATAGGAGAAATATCAATGCCCTGACGTTTAGTATCTGAAACACTCCTGGAGGAAGACCTCCTCACCCTATCATGCTCTAACTTGCGAAGATAGGACTCATACGCCTTCCGACCAGAATCAGAAAGACATTCACACTCCTTGCAGCGATCGTTATACAAGCACACATGCCCTCTACAATTCTTACATACTGTATGTGGGTCTACCGATGCTTTCAGTAGCCTCACTCTACAATCATCCTTACTACAAACCCTGGGGCTAGCCGTACTAGACCCAGACATCTTAGTTTTAAGGAAAATCAAGCCAAATTCTAATTCAGTCCACAAGTAACGTGTGCCTAGCCACTGATCCAAAGTCAAAATACCAAAAATCAATCGGAATACTTAAGTAGCCAAAAGTTTCGAAAATCCAAAGACGGAGGTACTGGAAACAGTTGTTTACAGTACCAGCAACAGAGAAAATCTGAATAGAAAATGGGAATGGTTCCTGATACCCGCCTCCCAGCGGCAGGAATGGGTACTAACCACCTGACTCCCACTACGTGTGTCATAAGTTTTAAAATCTGTCAGACTTCGGAGAATACAGCTATATATATATATATCTGACAGGTAAGTTTCATGAACAAATTTAGAAATAAGTATATGAGATCAACAACAGCCATAACCAGAAAGATGCAAAAGCATTCATAAATATATTAGAAGGATATGATCCTTCAAACTGGAACAAATCAACAGAAAACATCTTGAAAATAATTGAAGTAGTTCCAAATAAAATCCAAGTGGTCAAGAGACTCAAAGAAAATATACATAAATCAACATATTCCGACAAAGAAAATGAATAAGGTGAACATTGTGAATATCCTAATTGATACAATAGGAAAAAGAATGCCAAAAACATGCAAACTGTGTAAGGTGTGGTATAGCATAGTTAATCCACAAAACCTGATCAGAAAATGTGCTGCATGCAACATTCCGACGCATCCTCAATGTGCTGAAGTAATGCAAGATATGAGAAAAGATACCAGAATATTTTGCTCAACATGTCTATCATGGATAGACAATGTTATTAAATCAAGACTGAATGTACAAATAGTTGAGGATGAAGAAGAAGAGGAAGAGGAAGAAGAAGAAGAGGAAAATGGAAGAGAATTAAACAAAACTGAAATTACAGAAAAAAATAAGGAAAACAAAGAACAAGACAAAAGTATGGATGCAGAGATACTCATTGATACTACATATGAGGCAATCAAGCAGCATATATACGAAAAAATAAATTACGACATGACAACACAAAAGAAAATCCCGAAGAGGCTCTACCCAGATCTGAACAATGATGGGAAAGAGGAAAAAATAGACAAGAAAGACAAAGTCTGCGACCTTTTGAAAAGAGGGAATTGCAGATTCGGAGAAAGATGTTACTACAAACATCCTAAGGTATGTCACAACTATGAAATATATGGTAAATGTACATACCTAGACGGCTATGAGGATGATTGCAGAGATCTACATCCAAAAATATGCAAAAACCTAAAAGAAGGAAAAGGATGCAAGTTCGACAAAAAATGTGAATATATGCACCCTGTAGCCATGAATCAAAATCAAATAAATAATCAATCAAATAATAAAATCCAAAATAAGAAAGAAACAAACAAAGAGAAGAACAAAGAATATCAGGTGAAAGGAAAAAACCAGCCATCACCGCGATATGCATTGTCATCAAAATATTTCCAAGCATCAGCTCCAAGATACAATTCAAGAGATAAGAACTGTATTTATGATGCAAGAGGATATTGCAGATACGGAGAAAATTGCAGATTCAGACCCAAAATGAATAATTATGATGAAGATAAAATTTTATGGAAAAGTTGGATTTTTTGATGTCAGAATTTCTGGAAATGAAGAAAAGAACAACATACCCGAACAGGAAAGAGACATGGAAAAATCCTTATTATTACCCATATTAAATGAAGGAGAAAACACGCAAACCATCATAGTGATGAATGCGCAGGGTTTAGTTACCAGTAACTTAAAAAGAAAAACAGAGTACTTAGAAGAACTAACCCAAATTGAAAAGAAAATATATATAATGAATATAAGTGAAACCTGATATTCCCAAGAGACTGGGAACGATGATCAAATAAAAGGGTTCCAAACTTATAGATCAGATAGAAAAAATAGGAATCAAGGGGGAACTGCAATATATGGGAAAGACAAAAAACAAGGAAAAATATATGAGAAACATAGTAACTCAGAATGTGAAATAATAGCGGTAGAATTTGAATCTGAAAAATTAAGGAACATAGTAATATATAGACCCCTAATACTAAAGAGTTTGACATAATAATAGAAAAATTGGATGATATATGTAGAAATCACAAGGACTGGACTATTCTCCTACCTGAGACTTTAACTTTCCTTCGTAGACTGGAAAGAATGATAGGAGATTGTGGTTGTATTTATACATATAAAAAGAGAGTAATAGCAGTGCAGAAGATAAGAGGCAATTCGAAAAGCTATTAGATATTGCTACTAGAATACATT